>NC_092864.1:31869993-31884599 GCF_032062135.1 Pyxicephalus adspersus
GGGGGGGCTTTTTTTTCATTTTTACCTAAAAAGGGGGGGCTGTCTTATTTGATGGCCCTGCCTTATCATCGGGGAAACACGGTATGTGTGAGCCGGCGCTGAAAAAGCTTTGGCTGGAACTGGACCAAAACCAAGCTGGGGACTATTTCCCAAACAGGATTGGAGTGGGATGGTTCATCCCCTGGTTCTGAATCCCTAAAGAAATAATGTTCTCTTCATTACAAACCGTATTTTAGTTTGTAAGGCTAGTGAGGCTGTTAAGGTGTCTCTGTGCTTCTGCATACAATGGTGGCAGATCATGGCTGGTGGTGGAGCCTCAGAGTATCATTCTGTACTTCCTGATGACATCACAGCTTCTCGCTTTAATCTTCCAGTGCTCAGTGAAGATGTAGGCAGTGTGCTGGCCTTGGTGGGTGGACGTCAGGTAGAGGTGTCAGGGGCTAGATGATTCTGGCCATCCTCCAGACAGGAAATGAAGCGGGCTCTGAGTTGCTGCAGCTTCTAATGCCCAGTGCACAGTGATCGCAAAGGAAACAATGTCAGTCCAGCATAGTAGTTGGTATAATTGCATACAACTCTCCTGATACTTGTGCACATTTTTCAGCTCTACAATCTTTAATTTACACCAAGCAGCTTGTTCAGGTTGTCACTGGTTACCCTAGCACTCTGTACACAATAATATGTGTGCAATGGATGACAGACAATAAAAACCACAAAAGTTTACCAACTCAGTAAAAAGCCTTTTTACATCAGGAAATAGGAAGCAGTAGATTGACAAATGCCGACACAGAGCGAATTATAAAAGAATAATAAACCCAATCCCACCAACCAAACTCCCTACCTGCTGCCAACCAGTCCGTCACACACAACCTTCCCCCGGCAAACGCGACAAACAAACAAACGTTCCCGGGAAAATTATGTTGTTAGTTGCAGTAGCACCATCTAGCGTCAGATTTAGAGACTGCAAGCATGTTTTTTAAACATGGTACAGTGAGAAAAGCAATATGAAAACAGCTATTGCTCACTTGTTATTAAAGGTTTAGGTTTGTCATTTAGCTCCTCTCACCTCTAATGCTATTTACATACATTTCCATTCTGCAATTGTGATTGTTTTTAAACATATTCTCCCAAATTACAATTACAAATTACAAGAGTACAAATAATGCTGGTAAATGTAATTTATAAAAATAGCACATACACAAAGCACAGGATGTTATCAGTTTGCTGACTGGTATCATCATTATTATTTTGCACTTATTGAAGGCAAGACAAAAAGCTTCCAATAGAATACTTAAAGCAGACCTTTTATGACATTTTTATCATATGTAAAACAATGGCTTTCCTTTTTATATAATAGAAAAATGTTTTTGGGGTGGTCCCCTCAGCTCAGAAATCCACAGCCTCCTGGGATACTTGCATCATATATATCAGGAGGGTGTAGGACAGGTGCACATGCTGGAGACCGGGAATGCGTCATCAATGCGCTTTCCTGTTATGTAAGAAAAAACTGCAAATTTGGGTGAAAAAAAACCCAGAAGAGAGAAGAAAGAAGATGGTCACACCTGCTGTTCCATCAATGCTGGAAAGAAGCCGGGAGGGCGCTGGACTTGCTTGACTCATGGCTTGTGGAGACATTTTCAAAGGTAAGGGTAAGCTGTTTTTTTTTTTGTTTGTTTTGTTTTGTTTAGGGGCGAGTGTCTTTAACAGGCCAAAATAAATTGCAAATAAAATCAGTTTCTTGTTATAGCCATGGATATATTCCAGAGAAAGCCAAGCAATAGGAATTTTTACATGATACTGGCAGTGGCTCCCTTCATACTTCCCTCTGTATAGATTTCCTTTAATACAAAACCTTTCATTTCATTTTCCATAGAACTTTACTCATATTAAATGTTTTGTCCTGTGATTACAGATATATCTTGAATTGTGGGACCCTTGCTATAGATTCAGGAACATGTGTCTGGTGCACAACCTGCAGCTCAGGGGTCCTATTCGGAGCTTTGGCACCTATTGTGCCACCCTCAGTAGGAGGTACTTAGTGGCTTCTAGTACGTAATTGCCTTGATTTCTTTCTTTTTGTATCAGTAGACACAATTTTACCAGTTTCAGTGCTGCCTAGTTCTTTTTTTTAATTTTGTATCTTTCTCTGATCTTTTATACAGTAGTGGATCTTGTTGTTAGAAATATCAAAAATGGAACAATTTATTTTAAGAACCTGAGGATTGGGTACTTTAAGATATGAAGATATGAAGACACAAACAACTGACCTTTCATGAGAAAGCCCAACCTAGCCAATGTACAGAATGCTGTCGTGTGGGTTAGGAAATGTACAGCCCAGAGTACAGAATGCAGAAGTGTGAATTAGGGAATGTACAGCACAGAGTACAGAATGCCATGGTGTTAATAAGGGAATGTACAGCACGGAGTACAGAATGCAGAAGTGTGGATTAGTGAATATACAGCACAGTGTACAGAATGCTGTGGTGTGGATTAGGGAATGTACAGCACAGAGTACAGAATGCCATGGTGTTAATAAGGGAATGTACAGCACAGTGTACAGAATGTCATTATGTGGATTAGGGAATGTACAGCCCAGAGTACTGAATGCAAAAGTATGGATTAGGGAACATACAGCACAGTGTACAGAATGCAAAAGTGTGGATTAGGGAATGTACAGCTCAGTGTACAGAAAGCCAGGGTGAGGTTTAGGTAATGTACAGCTCAGTGTACAGAAAGCCAGGGTCTGGATTAGGGAATGTACAGTACAGAATGCAGAGGTGTGGATTAGGGAATCTGCAGCACAGAGTACAGAAAGCCATGGTGTGGATTAGGGAATGTACAGCACAGTGTACAGAATGTCATTATGTCGATTAGGGAATGCACAGCACAGTGTACAGACTGCAGAGGTGTGGATTAGGGAATGTACAGCCTATTGTAAATACTTTACTGCAGACATTTATACGTTAGTATGTATCTATGTGCTTTGGGGTGAAGGGACATTGTTCCTTCGGGTCCTGAAAGGAGAGTCTCTGGCAAGTAGCACTTCAGTCCAGACAGCCTTCTGCACATAGGATGCCCCCAAAAGTCTGACTCCAACAGGAAGAAATTGGTGCAGAATGCAGGTGCTGCCAGGAAGCCAACAGGAAGAGGCTGCAGTTTAATGAGTCGTAGTCTCGGGTTTCTCTGAGATTAGCAGGAGCTGGCCCTTGTGATGAGGAAAGTACAGACCTGGAGGCGAATTCCCCTCTGGTCACTTCATCCCTGGCTGTAGGAAGTGTAGATATATAAGCATTGTTTTATAATAGGACTGTACAAGTGGTTATTTCCAGCAGTCTCACATATTTCTAGTTTACAGCATGCCTATAGTCCCTGATCATCTCACACTGTGTGTGATAGCATTCTGTAGCATTTCACTCACTGAACAATTAATGCAGTCCCCTGGTTACCTACTATGCCATGTAGGTTGACCACCCCTTATCTAAACTCAGAACATTTTATTTCACGTAGCATAGGAAATGGTTAAATCCTCATCAGATTTTTGCTCACCAAGGAGGATATTTCACTTTCTGCAGTCCATATCTATGGATCTAAAAAATAGAACATGTAATGAAAACGGGAAAGTTTTATTTAAAAATGTCATTAACATGGAAATGGATTTGGGGGTGGGGTTGAAGGAACCAGAGTAGGCCAAATAAAAGCAGATTTAACTTCAGCTTTAAGCCATAACTAGCTCAGAGGTAGGCTTGGATCCTAGTATGCAAATCTTGGAGGTAAAAAATAATTTGAAGTCTGGCACACATGCTTTATGGATGTGGAAAATATCTTAAACTACCTTTTTCTATCAATTATCTTGCTGCTTTATACTGTGTTGCTCTGTGCTGGCAGAGCTGAGTAACAGCCACACCTCTGACAACCCATAACCTCACAAAGATTTATATTGCAATATAAATCTGTGTGAGGTTATTTGTTATCAGGAGAGGGAGTGTCTAACTTATTCTGATACTAAGTTCTGATTTCTGAAGGCACTGGGTGTAAACTGTACAATTGCTGCAGCAGAAATGTGGTAAGACTATAAACATGGAGGATATTAGTGACTGATTGACATTGAACTATTGTGATTTCAACTGGGCTTTAAGATCTCTTTAAGATTTGTTTTTTTTCATCAATTCCAGACTAGTTTAATATCAGTAGCATATCAAACCCCACCCATAGAAAACAGATATAAATAATGTCCTTCATTGAGATCCTCCGGATGCAGATCCACAGTTTTCTGTGCTTCGTAGGCATGCTTGCTCGCTATCAGCCGCTGGTGCTCTTACTGGTAACAGTTTGTGATCTTCCCCCTCTGCTATTAACACTGTCTCAGATGGAGGGGGACACAGCTGGTTAAAGGGGTAAACAGTGGGGAAGAAGCGAGCCACAAGTGGAGGAAGGCCATATGCCTGTGCTAGCTGCTTTTCCTGACCCCTGCGTGTGTTGTCACCGAAAGAAGCTGGCCAGAGAGAGATGCTTTTATGCAGACCTCGTTCCTCCAGAGATCCTGGATGGAGAACAGCAAAATAAAGTATTAGTATAAAAGATAATAGTAAAAAGAACATTCCAAAATCAAAGCAGAAATGTGAAGTAGTCAACATTGTGGACTTTGCAGTGCTAGAGCACTCTAGTCAATTTCTACCATGGATATTGTCATGATCAAGGGGTAAGTTTATAAATAGATTCACTAAAAATGTAAATGTTGGGACTGATTTATTAAAGCTCTTAATGGATGGACTATCATTTGAGAACCTGGGTGATCCAGTTAACATCCTTTAAAACATTTTCTAACTGGTATTGAAACCATTCCAAGTCTTGACGGATCATCCAGGTTCACATTTAATATATCAGGCTCATTGTTCACGCTAGATTCAGTTAGAAAATGTGTAATTAAACTTCACAAATCACTCCTGATTCATACATTTTTATAACTGAATGTAAAAATTGTGTACATTTTGGAGGATAGTCAGGCAAATCTTGGGCAATCAATATTATACAATAATTTACCATTTACCATCATTTATAAAGAAATACATTTTTTTTAAAAAAAAAAGATAACATTAATCTGTATGTATCCCCAAATGTCAGTATGTTTGTTGTCATTCCTCTTGCTATACATGTTTCTGATCAAATATATTTTTGTAAATTTTATTGTGTTTGACAGTAGGCACCCTGGGACAGTAATACAGCATGAGGAACAAGGGGGTCAGTAAAATTCTCTCACCTTCTATTGTATTGTCCAGAATAAAAGAGAACAGTCCTCCCAGGAAAATAGGGGTAGTGAGGAGGGAGAGAAGAAGCATGTCCACTGCAGGCCAGCCTTGATTGAGATACAGTGAAAGGCAGATGAACAGAATGCACACAATTCATTAGTAGTGACAGAATATTAATTCACAATATTACTATAACATCTACATGTAACGGAGCACAGAGAAACAATTCCAACTGCCTTTGATCCAGCTAAATTCTCTTCTATAGTAACACTCTCTTTGCAGGTTCTGACCTAGGCCTGGTACTCACAAACAGATCCAGTGCCAATTTTACACTTACCCAATCAATTCTATGCATTTGTGAATCAGTAATTAATCAGCTGAGGGCTCCTAAAACACTGCACACATGTTTACAATTACCTGTCTCTTTTTTATGACATTAGGTGGATGATTTACTAATGGCTATATGCATAGCAAAGTGAAATAGTCTCTTGCAATCGATATTACACTTAGTTTAGTAACTCAGATGAATCTCTGCTGACTTTACTGTCTAATCATGTGCAAGTAAATATTAAATAAGTATTTACAAGAAATCTTCTGTTTTATTAGATTTTATGGTGTTTGAGTGTTCTTTCTTTCACATTCACTAAGCTTAGTGAATTATCCCTTGCATTGTGAAAATTTTGGTAAGGAAAAACCTAAACTCATATAGTAATTTAACACCTATAGGTTGCTTCAAAGGTCAAACCCACCATGGGAAAGCAGCCTTCTATGTTTACTATATGGCTAGTAATCATATAATGAATGGTACATTATATGATTACTAGCCGTATAGTAATATGGCTGAGTACATATCTAATAGGTAGTAGGCATGCTCCTATTGGCTTGTGCACCAACTGATTTAGGTCCAGTTCAGATTGGTTGTAGAAGACTGGATGAAAATGAATGCAAACCACAAACCAGCAGTAACTTGTGCTTACATATGTATTCCTGAATTAGTGTGGATTTGTAGTTCCATAGTAGTCATGCCTTGTGCACAGAGTAAGGTAATTGACAAGTTTTTCTTACCTGTGTCCAGTTTGGTCGGCATTGCTTGCAGCCAGCGAGGCACCAGAAGAGCCATAAACATTGTGAAGCCAACAATGAAAATGTTTCTTCCTGAATCTATATCAGCATATTGGAAAAAGGAGACCCCTCCACCCACCGCCATGGAGAATGTAAGACACAGGGTACTGCCTGAAGAAAGAATAATGGAAGAAATAATCACAATTAAAGACGCTGCCAAATCCAGGTATTTCCTTATATAAATGTGATATCATTGTTGTGCAGTGCATAGCCTGTGCAGAGAACAAGGTTGTGGGAAGCACCAAAAATAGTGATCAGGGTGTTTGAGATAAACAACACTGATTTCCATTGTGATTTATGGTGTTCCGGCAGACCTTGAATTGGTGATCCAGGTTTGATCAGGCTGAA
Organism: Pyxicephalus adspersus; assembly: GCF_032062135.1. Taxonomy (NCBI): domain Eukaryota; kingdom Metazoa; phylum Chordata; class Amphibia; order Anura; family Pyxicephalidae; genus Pyxicephalus; species Pyxicephalus adspersus. Next base: position 31,876,710 of record NC_092864.1, read on the forward strand.
AAGCGTCAATCTTTTCAGCTAATTTAAAACGGTATATATGTGGTGATCTAAAAATTGTGATTATTATTATTTTTATCTGTTTGGGGTTATATAAAAGCACCCTTATGTGTAAAGGAGGAGATAAAATGGTAAGTGCTTCTCTTAGCAAAACCCACGTTTTGGGATAGAGTGGGGAAAGCTTTTAGGAGTCAGGGTTTATTACTATCTGTATTATCATTGGGGAGATTCATTACTCTATTTGATTCTACTCTAGAACGGAATGGAAAATCCAAAATTTTAGACCTGGTGCCAGAACTAGGTCAGTGGATACCATTTAGAACATCAGCTCCAGTGCCTAAAAGGGGATCCTTCTCACTTTGGGAAATATGTTTTGGATGAATTTCTGGGAAAGCTACCATCATAGTAATATAAAGGGGCTTGTCAAACTATTAGAAATCAGCACAAGATACATGTGTAAGAGGTAACATACCATGGACAGCAAATGGGATTGTCATCAGCATCTGGGAGAGACGGGGAGAGCAGCCCAAAACAACGAACAGTAATGCAGTCAACTGGGCTGAGTGACGGGAGCCCACCTGAAAATAGAACACATCAGTCATCATCACCTTCCTGTCACTGTAACCGGCAATCTTGACCATATTACGATGATACTGTATTCCAAGAACATGTTACATTTGACAAATTATATCACTTAGTAGCATAATTAAAACTGACCTTCAGCCTTCCCTAAAGCTATGAACACACCAGATAACTGTCGCCCCATAATAATCAGCTCAGGCTGCTGGGGACTCCTAGGGAGTAGAATGTAGTGGGGTGTGTCTTGCTTGTCCTTCCCAATTACCTCTATATTGAATAACTGAATGCTATACACCACTTGTAAATTGTACTGTTGCTGGAAACGATCACGAAAGATCTTTTCCAGTGACAAAAATATAACCTTTGTAAATATAACATTTGTACACAGTGCACAGTTGTACAGGTTCTTCTACTGAACTAAAATTACTGACTCTCTGTCTTTTTAATGGTGTTAAAGCAGGGGTTGGCAAACTTTCTTGGCCAATAGGCCATTTCAGGGGTGGGGGGGAGCACGCTAGGCCGGACTCCCACCCTAATGGCTCCACCCACCACCAGGAAACGCCCAACTGAAGTGAAATCCCTCTTCTCCGTATGCATTGCGGAGGAGAGGGCATTACCTTCAGGGAGCTTTCCCTATTTACTGCGAGGGCAGAAAAATGAACGCCGGACACAGTAAATAGGGGAGCAACAGCAAGGAGGTGGCACTGTAACTCTGACAGCTCTGGCGCACCAGCGGCTCTGGCTCAGGTAGTTCCAAACGCCCTCTGGCCGATCCGCCTGCGGCTCCGGAGCTACAGGTTGCCGGCCGGCACTAGGGGGTGATAGGCCAGAACCAACTACCTTTAGGCCAGAGTTTGCCGACCCCTGGGTTAAAGGCACTGATGCATTGCAGGACATCAACACATGGTAATGCACTGTAACTTGCTGCAATTGCTAAAAATAGTGGAAGAGTAGTCAGAACAGATATGGAGCATGGTGGCTCACTGCAGCATCAATGCTTCTGCTGTGAAGACTAACTACAAATTACTAATGGGATAGTATATGGTGCGTAATTACGTGCCTTGCAAAGATTAAACCCACCAAACCATGCTCATGTTTCTGAGCTTGCAAGGCGGCGGGCACAATGTACTGCACCTGGTGGGAATGTCCCAAAATAAGAAAGTGTTGAAACACATCTGCCAAATAGCAAACGCCCTGGTGAGATGCTCTTTTCCCAAACGTCCAGTAGAAGCCCTCCTTGCTAACGTAAATGTAGGCTATACTCACAAACTATATAGCCAAATTCCAACAAGTTTGGACCCCCTGGAGTGACCGCTATATGCCCATGGGATATAACTGCTAATTCATGACCCTGTGACCTTCCTCCATTCAGCTCTATTTTGATTCCTCAGAACCGCATTGCCTGATTTCCAGGTGACTTGTCTAATTACAATGCAAGTTTACGTCTTACATAAAATAACACAAATTCCTTAAAAATAATGCAACAGGAGAGACTAATGGAAATGGGCTGTCAAATATCTAGTAATTATGTCATGTGGTCTAAAATTAAGAATGTAATGAGATCAGAAAGGTATTTTTAATAAGTGTCATTACCATATTGATTAGGGGGGGAAGGTGGAACTAGGAAAACCAAACTTTAGGTGTGACACTGCTGCTCACGTTTAAAATGACACAGTACTTAACAAAGAGTTATGTATTTTTGTAACTTGTGTAATTGAAACTCTTAAAAGAAAACAATCTATATTCAATCCGCAAAACTCATTTAAACATATGATGACTTGAGGGGGAGCTTCATACACCCACAGCCTTCTAAAGTATTGTAAACCTGGTCACTAAAATTTCACAAAAGCTTTAACAATGTAGTTGCAATATTTCTTTAATTGAAATAATACCATAGCAAAAATATATGAACAGAAATGTAACATATACTGAATATAACTGAGTATTTTGTCTACTTTAGTTATGTAAAATATTTAAGATGTTTTTTTAATTCACTGCCCTGTATTAAAAAAACATGAAGCTGGTTGGCTTTTTAGGTTGCAGACATCACCTGAGTACCTGGGTGATTCCCGTAATGCCAGCAGTGGGGATGTTGGATCCGGTTCCACACACACCTCCCAGCATTCCAGAGAGGATATTTCCAACACCCTCCATGCATATGCCACGGTTACAGGAGTGAAATGGGAGTGGGGGGCAGCTCAGCATCCTGGCGCATAAGATATAACATCCCAAAGAAGACAGGCAGGAGGTCAGGGTCATGGCAATGCCCACACTGAGAGTCTCCAAACTGAGCTGGGGCCATCCCCAGGTACCTGTGTGGACAGACAGTAATTTAGGTTGTCAGTGAGGTCAGAAAAACCTAATAAAGGTATTGAACAGGGATTAGGGCATACAGAATTCGTATTCGTAAAGGGATTGAAAGCATTAAAAAAAAGGGTTATATAAATATATACACATTATATTAATTATAATTCTTTTCTTTATCAAGGATTCCCAAAGAACTATGGCTTAGCTAAAGAGTATCCTACCAATTCTCTATATTGCACTGTCCTTTTCGTCTTTGCATATCAAGTCCAATGTATAAATATCACCCTAATCTATTGATCTCTGTAACCACTAGGCTTTTTTTCTATCACTTTGCCAGAAGATGAGAGCAAATAAATTATCCTGGAGCTTCACTTGTTCACTGGAAGTCTAAATAACTATTACAGTCAATATTTTATTTAAAGAAGAGATAAAGAGAGAAAATACATGCAAAATCAATATATGACCCATTAAATAGGAACCCAATTCAATGCTAGAAGAGGACAGATTTTTAGAACTTGCTGAAACCATCAACAATACATTCATACCTAAAGATGGAAAATGAAACCATGGGGTCAGTTCTGTAGCGTTTCCTCCATGATAGGTCGCAAACATACGCGTTCTTTTGGTGAAGGATTGAGATGCGTTCTGTGCCAGTCCGAATTCACTTGGAAACTCGATCTGTTCATAAGGTACCCAAAAAGTGCACACAATCCAGGTGCAAGCAATGGCGAGAAACATCTTCCATAATCACCATAAAGAGAGAATAAATTGCAGCATTGCAGACATCGATGTATAAATCATAATCACATGGGGTCTTTGTACTTACAGACAACATGCGAAAGACTGGAGCAAACTTCTTCTTTATCCCACCTTTCTTATTCCAAATGTATACAGGGAAGTGAAGAGACCGGAGGGTTTGTGACAAAAATGTTGTCACTGCGATGAGGCTGTGAAATGCAAATATTGGTGATGTATTATAGGCCGGCTGCAACAAGACTACATGAACAAACAACCAATGCAGCTGAGCATCTGGAGTATGCCGGGATTTTGGTCTGTATATGGCTAAATGAGCAAATTTTCAGAAAACCTAAAAGGAGCATCTGTTCTTTTGATTAAGTAGAAAAAGTTCAGGTTTGATTGCAATAACATATATCTATGTTCAGCAAACTCCTAAAAATGGGTTGGATATGTCATGATTATGATAGAAATAAGTTTACCTCATTGAGATGCTCCAGTTGAAGGAACATAATTGGGCTGCTGGTTTGTACAAGGAGAGGCCAATGATAGAAAGAGCTGGGGCAATAACCATTGGACCACAGAACTGCAGAGTCCATCCCCAGAGCCCAGAGATTCCTGTGAGAAACTGGAGAACCCCTGAGACCAGCAGTGCACCTGAAACCTGTAAAGAAAAAAGGCAGAAATAAGCAATAAACACTAGGAGAATTGCACATTGCATAATAATATTGCCAACTAAATGGTGTAGAATCCAAATTTTACTATAGGCAACAATGATAACATACGTAGTGGGCAGCCTGGTGGTGCATTGGTGCAGTGACCTAAATCTGGCCAAGGCGCAATATATGAAGGTTTTGCCTGATCACCTTATGTGGATGTTGGCCTTTACCATTAGTCTAAATGTACTATAGAGTCAGACTGGGGCAGAAAGGGATCCTAAGCAAGGTAGGAGTTTTGCTGCCCCCACACAGTCCTTTTTGATTGGCATTTATATGGACTGGATTCACATGGCATAGCAGCATCAGACAACAAATGTCTCAACGTGCCTACTCCCTTGTGAAGAGATGGGAACATGAACCGCCTTGACTGCAAATGGATGCAGTTTGGCCCCCTGGATATCCACTGGGCCCTGTGCTCCTTTTTATATTTTAGTTCAGGGTTACCAAGTTTCCAGACAATTTGAGGCTAAGGTTAAATTTTATAGATGTAAAAGAAAACCTGCAGGAAACATGCTGATTGCCACCCCTTCTGGCGACCCCTTCTTCTAAAAATATTAGTGGTCTGCTTTTCAAGCTGTTCCAATTGTTTTTTTTTTTTTTTTGTTTCTTTTTGAAATATAAAGAATCATAAGCTTTGACTTTACACCAATTTCACTTGCTGTATACTGGCCAATGCTTTAGAATGCATGGAGGCAGCCAGGCAAATCAATTTTAGGATGTCAGCAATGCAAACCTACATGCTTGTCTCCCTATAAGTATACCTAAAAAATGTTTGATTAGTGTAAATTGGAACAGGAGAACACCTTCAGTAATAACAGATCTGCATTTGTCATTGTTACTGTATCTGCTGACTGCTTCTTTAGGGTCCAGATTGACCTCTCTTTGGCCACTGGGCAGCATTTGATGATGGAGCTCAAAGACACATGGCACACAGCTGCATTCTTACCATTTTACAGATGCCATAAGTGTTCACTAAACTATGCATATGCTTTAGGCTGTGCATACATATAAACATGGAAATCAGGAAAAGGGAAACAAGTTTTTGTTTTTTGCGGAAGAAACCAATCAAATCTCCTTTACAAGAAGGAAAAAACATATACCTATACCAGAAATCTGACTTTTATTGGTAATGCAAACACCTCTGCCTCCTTTCTCAATGTTTTACTAACCTCTCTGATTAGCTGGATGTGATTCTGCAGGTGCCCGCAATTAATCCCTGTACAATTTTCTTGTCCCTGGGAATCTTGATGGAAAGAGTTAACAAGCGATATAATTAAAATAGAAACCTCTATCAAATCCAATTTTTCCCAGTAATTGTTCTGTTTTTTTGTTTGCACATTCTATAATTCTATTACAACCTTTTCCCCTAGGGAACAGCTGAGACAAACATTTCTCACTGAGTAATCCCTATCAAATCAGAAGAGCTGCTTTAGGCATGTTTTTACTAAAAGGATCATGCTGAAGTTTCCCATTTATACTTGCATGGAACTAATGCTCACATATCTAAAATAAAAAGCTCAAATATAAGGGAGACCTATTGTTAAAATTCACACTTCACATTAATCTATTGGGCAGATCGCTGCATTGGCAAATTAAATTTTCATTGATTGCAGTTTCCTTTAGACAAGGCATGGGCAAATTATAGCTCGCAGGTCATACACGGCCCATTGGGCTTTTAAACCGGCCCGCTTTTACACATAATTTTCTTCTCTATCCATTTGATCCTGGCGAGGTCCCTCTGTCAAATTTTAAAACCAATTGTAGGGCCCCTGAGCCAAAAATTTTGCCCAGCCTTGCTTTAGAGCAAATCTTCTCCTGTATCTCATGTCTGCTTACCACATCTAACGTCTGTGTCTCTATTTTCTATTACTGCTCCAATCCCAGCTCCTATGTATCTACCCTTCATTACTGCCCCACTTTGCTCCTACGTCCCTGCCCTTCATTACTGTCCCCATTCCGTTCATCTCTCCCCTTCTTCATAGTCTCCACTTGGCTCCTGTGTCTCTGCTCCTCTTTATTGCCCACCCTCCAGCTCCTGTATCTCTACTTTCCTTTACTGACCCCATTCAGCTCAGTTCTATCTGCTGTCCTTTATGAACTTTATGAACTAGGCTTCTGTATCTCTGTTTTCCTTTACCACACCCACTTATCTCCTGTGCTTTATACTTGCTTTCTGAACATGTTGTATAGATTTTTTAGACCATTGGAAAAAAATACACAACATGCACTGACTCTTACTGTATCTTCTAACATCCCCATGATGCTCATTCCCAAACCTTAGCCAAGTAACCTTTTGATTGCTTTGAATATCACACTAAAATGCAAATCAAAAGATAATTCCCTTGTGGACACACACTGTTTGTACATAAATCTCCTAGTCTCACTTTGTATAAGTTTGTTATTTGGCAAAATATTTAAGATCACTACCCGTTCCAAAGGTTCTCATGTCTGGTAAATCCTACACTAACCCTTAACCCAGCCATAAACCTTCACCCTTGAACCTAATCCTAACACCTAAAATCAATTCTTAACTTTGAAACGTGATTGCTAAAGTTCTAAGCCTAACCTAATGTTTAGCTATGAACATCTTCAGAATTTTTTCTACAGCCAGCAGTGTCTAGTTATGTTGCAGTTTTGTGACTTACCAATCCCAACGATAGTTCTGTTAGCAGTGGAGTGCCTGCTTAGGATTACAGCTGGGATAAGCAGCTCAAATGTTGGTGATTGTACCAAGGGAAGCCTGGATAATGACAAAGAATGTGTGAAAACATCTATAACTAAAAGTGATTTTGGCAAGTTCATTGATCGATTCCAAGTTCACTTTCACCTGCGCAACATCTCCAAAATCGACCCCTACCTGTCCCTAGAGACCACCAAACTCCTTGTACACGCTCTTATCATCTCTCGTCTGGACTACTGTAACCTCCTCCTCCACTAACCCGACTCTCTCTTCCACAATCTATCACACTGGGGAACGCATTTTTTGTTTAGTTAGATCTTACACTTGTTTTTTACTAATTTTTGAGTTTTGGGTGGTAAATCTAGAATTGACCCCAGTTTTTTGCTATCACATACAGTTTATAGCTTTTCCTGGAGTGTTAGGACAATCCTGCCAAATGCTCCAACAATAGTCAGCCATTATAGGTACATCCCATCTACCCTGATACTGTCCTTCCATGACCTTCAAACCTTGGTGGAATCATTCACCTTGCTCATCACTGACTGCACCAAGGTTTTCCGGGAAGTTAGAAAGATGGCTATGCAGAAAATGCACCTTTATGCTCATATTGCGACCAACCATTTTGTAGCTCTCCAAGAGTTTCTGGACAATTTCTGTATAATTATTTGCTTGTGTGTTTCCAAGAAAGTCCTTGACAATGGCTTTGAATGATAAACAAGCATTCTTTTAGACTTCTGACATTGTCCTGATGAAATGTTTATCTTTAATGAGCTGCCGAATCAAACACACTGGCCTCTATTTTTTCAAATGACAGGCTAGGAAATGCCAAAATGAGGTACTTGAAAATTGTCTCCTTCAGTTGGCAAAGCTTTA
>NC_092864.1:31885262-31888266 GCF_032062135.1 Pyxicephalus adspersus
TCTGAACTTCACCACACAGGACCACAACTCCCATGGTGGTTCACCAGAACAGATAATTGATGTATTAATATTTATGAGATGTATCATTGAATAGAATACTTTTTTGTTTGCCAAAAAACCCTTCCTCTCCTTTGTTCTTAACATATATTGTGTAAATGAATAACCTATACAAATCCACGCTACAGTAATCACATTAATATAAGTGGTAGATTAAAAACCTGATGTGGTAGAAGAAAACTAATTGCACTTTCAGAATCAGCATACCTATTTTAGTGTAAATAGGCTTAAAAATTGTCAACTAAACAAACAAAGTCAACAAAAAATGTGTTAAATTGTTCCCCAGTGTTATGAATGCTGCAGCCAGACTCATCTATCCTTCCCACCACTCCTACTCTGCTGCCTCTATTTGTAGTTCTCTTCATTGGCTTCTTTTTCATCTTAGAATGAAATTCAAGCTCTTGTGCTTTGCCTTCAAATCCCTCCACAGTTCTTTTCCCATTTACCTTTCTGACCTGGTAAAAAAATACTCACCTAGCTGCTCTCTTTGCTCATCCAATGACCTACTAATGACTTCCTTACTCATATCTTCATCACAACCATGGCTCCATTACTTTTCTAGAGCTGCCCCAACTTTTGGAATGGTCTTCCTAATCCTATTCAGCTTGCTCCTACTTTCTGTTCATTTAAAAGAGCACTCATAACCCATTTTTTTCAAACTTGCCCACCCATCTTCCTTTGTGTTTTTAATTCCTCACTACTTCCCACCACTACACATCCCCCCTCCTATTGTGTGATACTTCCCCCACCTTCCAGATTGTAAACTTTTCAGGGCAGGGTCTTCTCCTCCTGTGTCACTGTCTGTATTAGTCTAATATTTGCTACCCCTATTTAATGTACAGCACTGCGTAATATGTTGACGCGAAATAAATCCTGTTTATTATTTATTATTAATAATAATATTAATATTAATTGATGTGAACATTATAGTACAAATAATCTATCAGGATAGGTAAGCATGACATACAGGTGGTAAAATATTATTACAGTGTTACGGAGGTACTATAAGGGGTGAGGCAAACTTTCTCAGGTTCCAAGAGATGGTTAAAGGTAAATGAGCCCAAATTTAAACCCATTGGGTTATTAGACTTACTCTTAATGCCCCACCTTAGAAAAGGGAGAGGTTCAAAGATAAAAGAGATTCAACATAAAAAGGATGAAAAATAATCCACATTAACATTAAAAATTAAAATCCCACAAAAGAAATGATAATTCCCCCAACACTACCCCTATAAAGGGCCCACCAAAGACAGCTTAACCTTATAAATGTGATCCTTGAAAGATCATATCAAAATATTATGTTTTTAAAAAAATTTCCTGGTGTATCTGAGATTTGCCAAGACTGTCTACACAGATTGTTTTAAAAACCCATGTAAACGTTCCTACCACGTTTATATGCATTTTTATGCACTTTTACTAGTGTTTTAAAACTTGCCTTTAAACCTCTGGAAAACGTCAATGCTATGTTTACCCGCGTTTGAACTGCGTTCATGTTTCAAGCATTAATAAATGCGGGAAAACGTGGGTCATTGGAAGCATTTACCTGCATTAACTTATGTTAACCCTGCGTTTTCATTTGGAAATTGTTACAAGGAGCATTAACTATAGCGCCCAAAAACGTGCCTCAAGGAAAGCCCTAGTGTAGATTAGCCTATTGGAATGCATGGGAATTTCAAACATGGGCTTTTTTAAGGCTCAGGTTAAATGCTGGGTAAAACGTCTATGTAGACTAAGCCTATGTCCCTTAAGATTTGTCGCCCATGGTAGATGTAAAGCTGAACCTCCTAGTACTGACAGGGATGGGTATGTAACCCATGCTAAACCCCTAACTAGAAATTGGCAGTGTTTCTAAACCGGGATTCAAGGGAGCCCTAGAGTTTCTCCAGAGGTTTCTAGGGGTTCCTTGAGCTATGGGCAATCTGTGACTCTCAGGTCAGTTTAATGGAAACCAATGATCTTTTGGGCTATCTGTAAGGGTGACATACTTCCTGCTGCCCAGCATTGTAAAAGGCATTCATCTCACTGACCACCAGGCCAATGTCCTGTAAATTGTGGATCATAGAATCATGGAAGGGGTTCCCTAAGGACCTGAAAGTTCTTTCAAGGGGTTTCCCTATGTTGAAAAGATCAAGAAACACTGGACCAAAAAAATGGAGGATATACCCCCAAATTTCCTGTTCATGCAACAAATCACACTAGCAGTAACATTTTCTATTTATGAATAAACACATCTCACGATTCCTAGCGGTCATTCTTTGTTTCATAATGATAGCATAAACCACACTGAAATAGTTTGACATTGCCTAAACTGGTGCAGGGTAAGCATACCTAAGAAATAAACCAATACAAACTGTACTAAATACTTGCAAAACCCACTATCACTAACAAAAATGTACACTATAATCTGGCATGGTCAGGAATGTTCTAGAAGAAAAAAACAGGACAAGTCAGCCAAAAACAAATGTCAGAATAAGGTGATGATAAACATTAAACTGACAGTTGAAAAGTTTCCCATACACACACAAACTTCCCTAGGAAAATTTCATAGAATGAAATAACATTAACCACAATTAAATATTTAAAACAGGCACCTGATATTTTAACCAATTATTTTTTGTGTATTCATTTTTTATTGTCCTCAAAATGGGGGCATGACAGGGACGCAGGCTGTGTCCTGTGAAACGTGTTATCTTTATGGCAGATGCTCTGGTGTGAAGTTCATTTTTTGATGTTTTAATGTGTAACTTTTACTACAAAGTGTATTCTTGGACGAACGTATATGAATGTGTAAATATTAAATCCTGTGTATATATTTAAATATAGAGTCAGCTTTTTTAGGTGCCAATAATTTATTCAATATACTTTTGAGGGGGCATACCATATTCTATTATTCATCCTCAGGCACCTTTTGTACTATTGTACTATAAAAGAAAAACCTCAGGAAAGG
>NC_092864.1:31888686-31893775 GCF_032062135.1 Pyxicephalus adspersus
TATAGTACAGATTTGTGAGAGCAGCAATGGTTTTTATGATCACATTTCAAAAAAGTCTTCTAAATCTGCAACTAATACTGCATGCATGGTAATCCTGTCATCTGACGCTTTCTGATATGTGATGACAAATGTTCCCCTGTCTCCTAACTCTACTCCTGAGGTGTCACCCTGCCAAATATATCAGCTGGTGCAATGATGTGCTGCTGAGCATGGGGTGTATGGAGATAAGAGGTGGCTAAAAGAGCCCCAAAGAAAAAAAGCATCATATATGGATACAATAAAGGGTGAGAACAACATTTAGTAATACCATAGTGCTCTTATTGGCTGCTGGTGTTATTGCTGATCCCGCTCCTAACATCCACCAACCAATAAAATGCTCACCACAGTTTTTATTGGCCTTACAATCTGTTGAATTTGAACAGTAGTAGTGATGTTGACCAAGTGTAATACCAGTGAGCAGCAGCTACCCGAATGTACAGCCCACTTAAAACTTACCATCCTGGGTATAATCTGATTGTACAATCTACAACTAGGACCACCTAAGCAATCCAATCAATTTGTATTCAGTCAGGCAGAACTTTGCACACCACAGTTGGATCCAAAGGTTGTACATTCAGATTGTAATGTGTATAATGTATAATTCAGATTGCAATGTGTATATATTTAGCTTGAAACAATTACTGAGACTGCATTTCATTCTTGAATATGCAGAAGTATTCTAATCTGGATCAATGAACAGGAGGATGAACAGATCAGTCCTTTAGCACACTACCTTGCTCCGAGACCACTTTGTAGGCTGGTGGCTATTCCGCAAGTAAATAGGCTGTTGGCCAATAGTCGACTCTGGTCCTGGGCTGGCAAAGGGAAGTTCTGGTAGAGAAGACTATGGCAGGAGCACAGCAGGGAAGCCTGTACCAGGAGGTGCTGGAAACAGATGAATCACAAGTGTTATTGGTAGCAAAACCCAACAAATACAAATCAGACCTTAGGTTTGCTTTAGAAAAATTATCTAACCTATCAGAAGCATGATATTGTTTTCAAAAGAACTGGTAAAACCCTTAAATTGTGTCTAATACACCTAATGACATCCACACTTATCCACATGCAGGATGGCCTAAGGCACAGGACAACAATTTTTTTTTTAATTAAAGCTTTTTCTTCTGAAACAGAATAAGTAATATTTTGATGGCTTTTTTAGATAGAAATAATGCATAAAGTATGTCTAAACCGAGAAACACAAGTTAAATATACTGCAGCTTGGAAGTTCTTAAGTCAGAATCAGGAGAACAAGGCAAGAGTGACAACTCTTGTTCTTGGTACTAGGTAATAAAGTATAGGGAGTATTGTCACACTAAGACAGGAAGTATAACATTGGCAGTATCAGCAGATAAAGATTGAGGAACAAAAAAGCCTAAAAAAAAGAAAACAAATCCAGCCATCCAAGAACTAGTAAGTTGCAATACATTACAATTTTGTTTTTGTGTTTAGATAAAAGTTCTTCTAAAAGACAAATACCACTATGGAAAGTCAGGCTAATGTTTATAATAATAAAAAGTAAAAAATAGTTATCTATATAGAGTATGTTTTGATTAATAAATTAGCAAGCCCATTATGCAGTAGATGTGTCACCTTGACCATTGCCTAATGGATAGCCATAATGCAAAAGACTGACAATTAAAGCACTGGGATCAAGAAACCAGAATTATATATACCATCTGTGTGCGCTCCTGTGAGAACAGTTAGCTATATGACTATGGATTTTGTAAGCGCTGCCAGCGTGGACACTTACATTTGTGAAAAATGTCAAACGGGGCATTTCGAAGAACTTTCACTTGTTAACACCTGTTTTGTACACAGTGCAGAAAGTGAAGGCAAATCTCTCCAATGAGCCTTAGACAGATAACAAAAACTTACAAGGGTTACCAAAAATGATATATACTTAAATCACTTGGAAAATACTCAAACTGTTGTACACAGGTTCCAAAACTGCTATCATTGGTATATTATGCCGGGTGTGTAGGCCAGCACTTACCTGAAAGGCAAAAAAGAGGCTCAGCAGCCAAGGTGGGGTATGGTGAGGTCGGTAGGAGGAGATCCGAGAAGCTTTGGTCCCACAACAGATTATAGACATCTTTCTCCGCAATAGCAATGGCGGATAAAGAAGAAAGACAAGAAGGATCTCACTGCCAAAGGACCCATCACCAGCTGAACTGACAACTTTTGTCTGTATCTTGTAAACCCATCTCAGGTCAGTCATTTACTTTGGTGTCACGCTTGCATGCTCAGGGGTTTTCCAGTAACCTGGACCTCTCCGCAGAGATCATATGTAAGGAACTCTGTTACCAGGAACGGAGGTGAACACCTGACTGTCCCACTAGGGTTTTACGCAAGAACCTCAGCCATAGAAAAGTAATTGAAAAACATTTGTAATTGTTATTGTTACTTAACTGCAAGACTAATTTATAAAAATTAATAAAAAAAAATAAAAAAAACTTTCTCCACTTTTTGTAACCTGATCAACAGTTTTAAAACATTATCTTTATAAAAGTGGGAATAATATCAACCCCACACACCTAATTCCCATTGTGGCCTACAGCATTGTCTACTTTTAAAGTGGTGGATACTTTTCAGCTTTTTCAGCCGATTACCATTCTTATTAATGTTCTGAACAAAAAAAATGCCTTATTTGTGTATATTTTTCTGACGAACGACGCATTTACCCCTTTATAAATAAACCCCTAAGTGTAAATAGCCCCATAGCTTTTCTCATTTCTGATTTTGGATAGAGAGGTCCTTTCTTTTTTTACCACTGTCTGGATCTTGGAAAGTTAAGGTAACATGTGACCATTCCTTTTGGAATCAACCTTATTTTCACAATACCTTGTGTAAAATTAGACTTTTTAAAGGTCCCAAACATCCCTATACACACTTTTGTTTAATTTATGGGACTGTTGAGGCATTTTAAAAATACAAAATTTGTCTTCATGTGAACCTAACTTATATCCATCTATTACCATATTAACCTCCCTAGTGGTACATTTCTTTCCGGTTTTATATGTCTAAAAGCAGTACATTGTTTTTCATCAGTATAACACAATAGTATGAGTATAATAAAGTTTGAAACACAAAATCATGTGAAAATAATAAATACATTTAAAAATACATAATATACTCATCCTGTTATATTTTACTGTAAAATAAATGTTCTTGAAAACAATGTACTGCTTTTACACATATAAACCTATTGTATTGCAAATAATACAGTTATTTTGTATTGAATGCAATACAAATGGATTTTGAATCTCCCGCCCCGCCCTACCGGCAACGTACACACGCACCGGCGTCACCAGGAACTCCCGCGGTGACTCATCGAGTGCAGAAGATGCCCGAGGAAGAAGAAAGAAGACAGGGATCGCGGCGATGGACAACTCGGGACGCCGGCGGATCAGGTAAGCGCTTTATTTATTATCTTTCCCATAGGTTTATCTACCCCGAGTGTGACTCGGGGTTACTGCTTTCAGCAACTTTTTTCTAACCCCAGTCACACTCTGGGTTACCGCTAGGGAGGCTAATAAGGATTGCGGAGGTTGCTGTTGGCACTGACCCTATATCCCTGTAACATTTGAACTTAAAAAGACCAGAGGTCAACCCCAGAAGAGGCGATTTTAGAATTGCTGCTTCTAGTTACAGATCCCTTTGCAAGCTGTGCAGTAAAGGGCATTTGTTTAGCTGTCCAAGTAGTACATACTATTTAGACAGCTAAACAAATTCCATGTGCACATACTGCACAGCCTGCAAAGGGATCTGTAACTAGCAGCAGCAATGCAGCTTTTAGAGCACTTAAATAATGCAATATTACTAACCTAGGCTTCCTCAGACTGCAAAAAAATATCCGAGTGCTTCCTTAACTTGTCAATTTTTCTTTGGGGTCCTATGATCTGTAGTTACACCCTGGAGTACAAATACAATGGGGCTAATTTATTACAACTCTCCAACACAGGAGAAGATAGACTATCATTGGTAAACCTGAGTGAACCAGCAAACCTTGGATTACTTACATTTGCTATTAATTGGAAAATGTTTTCAATCCTAGACTAGATCCATTCTAGGTTTGCTGTATCACCAAGGTCCCCTATTATGGTCTATCTTTTCCAGTCTTGGAGACCTTTAATAAATCAAGCCAAGTATTTTGGGCTGGTAGTCCAAAGCAGAGATGTCTAAACCCATATTGTCCTCAATACCTACTTATTCCAATGCCCTCCAATCATTAAGGCAGTATTGAACATTTTGTAGACCACATAAATCTGTCTCTACCATCTACCATGAAAGGGACTGTTGCCTGTGTTTGCCCTTAGGCCAAAGGCTCCCTGTCCTTCCACTGAGACAGATAGAAGATGATCTTTTTGCCATAAATTCTATAGAGATGACCTGCGCATTGAGTACTATCGGAACAAGAAGTGAATGGAAGAATATAAACAATGCCTTGGGCCATGGCAATTAAGAGGCAAAAAAATAACTAGAATTTTGTGTGAATAATTCCTTACCCTTTATTTGTATATTTTTTTTTAATAATGTGTTAAAATAACATAAAAATCACTATGCGGTCTATTTATAAAACAGGGAATCTGACATTTAATCAAACATTCCCTCGTGGGAATCAAACAGGTTTCAAAGTTTTTAATTTATTTTCACCAGGGAACGTTTGAAAAAAAAGCTGTATATTTTGGTCAGAAAACTATACACATAGCTAGTATAAACACAATATTGGAGGAGAGCACCTGAGGCCTACTCTAATCTAGGGTGCATTAGATTGTAAGCTCTTCTGGGCAGGGTCCTCTCCCTCTCCTGCGTCACTGTCTGTCATTTGCAACCACTACTTAATGTACAGCGCTGCGTAATATGTTGGCGCTATATAAATCCTGTTTATTATTATTATTATTATTATTATTAATAATAATAATTGTCTGTTACCATGGTAACAGTACCACATTCTATTAATTAAGAATGAGATGTAAAAGGGTCATCCTCCATTACATAATACAAAATATCACTGAACCCCCTTGTGCCATTTCCACAATTTTATTTACTT
>NC_092864.1:31895076-31914374 GCF_032062135.1 Pyxicephalus adspersus
TTTTTTTTCTGTAGAGTCAGAGGGGGGGAGGGGTGCAGCACATGTCCCCTGTCACTCACTGGAACAGAGTCATACTGCTGGCCAAGCCGTCTTCTGTGCAACCTTCCTAAGGGCTAGAGAATGACAAAAACAACAGAAAATTGCTGAAAGGAACACAAACAGTCAAACTTTCAGAATTTTTTTTTTTATACATAACAGCCTAAGTCCTTTTAGAAAATACAAGAAATACATTGGTTACACTTTACGTACAGTACACAGTAACTTACTTTCAGTACATTGCAAAGAAAGAAAATCTCCAAAATATAAAACAATCCTAAAACATGATGGAAAGAGACCAGGGTCAACCCACTGAAAGTGAAATTTCTATATTTGGCAGATGTTGGAGGGTTGAATCACCACCAGGGTCAAGCTTAGGGGTAACCAGACCTGCAACCTCTCCAATTAAAGTGGATAACCGCTCATTGATGGGGGGTTTACTTTAGCCTTTTTTGGCTCTGCTGAAGGACTTTGTCCTAATACTGTTTACCACAGTTTCTTCCATCTCTTTGGGTTCTGTTGGTGAGACCTGTTTTCAGTGCCCTAATCTGAACACCTAGTGTGTTCATTTGGAGGAGTTCCCATTACAGTATCTCTGGGTCTGTACACCTGCTCGCCCAGGCTTACTAGTTCCCTTATATTTCTGTGCTCCATTCCTGAGTTCCTGGATTTGAATACCCATTATGAGTGGTTCCCACAATCCATAAGTCGGGTTCCCAGGTTTGTCACATCAGGTATATACAATATAAGGGGTTTCCATTATACCTGCACTAATTTTCCAGGTCTGTACACCTGTTGTGCCCATTATGAGGATCCAAGACACATGACATTTGAATAATTACCCTAAACCTCCCAGGTGTCAAATTCTGTAACTGGAAATTATATTTCATTCTTAGAATGAATACGCTGTAAACACATTAATTTCTGTGGAAAGCAGAAAGGGGGAAAAGATACACCAGGATGCATCCTCTTCCAAAGGAAATGACAGCCGTTGTCCCCTTTGGTCATTTAGTTATACACAAAGGCATATCTCTAAACAATGTTGGGGGAGTACATGAAGAATTTTGTCCTGAGACAATCAAAATCATTTGACTTGGGCAACAAGTATCTTGGGTGCATAAGTATCCTTATGCTGGCTCATGAGTCAACCCAGCATTTTCTATCCAATTCCTTGTTTCAGGTGGATAACCTTGTAAAAGAAGAATGTGAATGTATGGGGCTGTAATTATCGGTAGGCCAGTAAGGTACAGACAGCACTAAAAACACTGGAGAAACTTCATCAAAAAATCGAAGAACATGCATTGCAATGGCTTTTGCCTCTCCATACACAGTGGTACACTTTTATATTTACTTTCTATATTTTTATGCCTTGAGTTCCAGCACCTCTTTATAGACATTGCTCCAGAACAGTTACATTGTAATGCTGTGTTTGTCAAATTTTTTTTAATAACAGGCACTTCACTTCCAGATTTAAGATCCAAATTTATGGGTGTTAGGTGTCCATACTATGATTTCATTATTTGATTTTAAATTAATTTCAATTGTGTTTCTGTTTGCCGAGAATTTTGTTTTGATTGTTTGATGGGTTACAGTTGCAATACATAAACTTGAATTTATTTTCAGAAAGTAGTGGGACACACAACCTATGTATTTCCTTTTAAACAATAAATACATTTCCACAAGTTTTAACTCTTTCCCACTCTAATTAAATGGTCTGTATGATTACTGGACATATTTTCTATCATATCCTGTCCTGACAGGAACTGATAACCAGAAGAGAAGTTTATGACAGGTCTGAGATTGAACTGCCTTGTCCACAGTTTCAAATGCACCAAATTAGGACGTATTACTTCCAAGGAAATGCAAAGTGGGTCACATGCAGCCACTGAACATCCATGTGTACTGCTCAGTTAACATCAAATTGGTTTTTTGACCTGTGTTTAACTGACATTCTAAATACACATTAAATGTATATAGGAAAACAGTAATTTTTGATTGATTGCTCCTTTTCCCTAACCTAAACTGACCACCTCCCCCCTTTCATCTATGTATTATTATAGAGATCCAATGATTGCTGGTTCCCATATGTTTCTACTTAGACATAAAAATTACAATCCCATATACTGTACTTCTATTGTCTTCCGATGTTTCATTGTACAGCTCTATGGAAGTCTAAGGTCCTGTAATGTGCAGAGCCCCATCTGCTTTTGCTGGGGTGTGAAATGTAAACAGACAGGGGAACCACCAACCGCCAGATCTCTGATACATACATCTGTGGAAGGGAAGGATGGGTTAGTTCTAGGTCAGAAAGAGGGGCGAACAGGATAATTGTATTTAATAACTTGTATTTGACCTTGTTTGAAAGTAAGTTTATCCTTTAAACTTTAAAAAATATCTATCTGTATATAACATCAGAACATCAGCCTACTTGGCTGAGATGTCTGAAAGGAAGGAAACAAGAAAAAGTCCTAAACAATAATAATATGATTCAGAGATAAAAAACAAAGTCACACCCCAGTTGAAGTATTCAGTGCACTAATTAATATACACATAATCCTGGACATACAATTTAATCTATTCCGGCTATACACATCTATACATTGGAAGACTAAATCCTTACATACAATCTTTGTATTTCTAGTCACAGACAAAGGTATGACCATTAGATCTATGCATATTTGTATATCCTCTACAACACCAGCTCTGATAATTGTTATAGGAGGTTTTCCACCTTCAGATCATTGCATTGGCTTGTGCATAGATTTATACAGTTTCTTTAGGCCATGGCCCTGGTTGGCTTTGCAGGAATCCAGCCCTGGGAACATCCCTTAAAATTCTTGTGTCAGCTTCCTGAAGCCTTTTAATATGTTATTATGATATAGGGAAGAAGATATGTTTGTAGTCCAAATCATGAGGGCATAGCTTCCTCGTAGTTACATGGGAAGATTAAAGGTTGTCACCCAAGGACAGGATCATTGTTCCTTGCAGGATCACCAAGTAAAAATAAATGTAAAATTACAGAAAAAAATAATGAATTCACAACATTTAAGGACTGGTAACCTGCAACATACTTTATCACTTTATATTAAGATACATCTCTACTTTACTAATAAGCTAAGGCTGAAAACATTAAAAGTCAGCTGCATAAGTGTCAACTTTTCTATTTGAAAACTTAAAAATTATCTGAAAATGGAAAGCCCTTTATCACAGAAATTTTTTCAAGCACAGTAAACGAGACAAATGTAATGGGTACTCCCAATGTAAACAACATCTTATAGTGACAAGAAACGCTCTTACTCCAGCGACATTATCCATAGGATGGATGCTACTCCACAATCCCTATATTTAAGTCATTATGAAGTTAATTCCTCAAGGTCCACAGTCTTCATCAAAATAACAATTCCTGTATCTCCTTTGAAGTCACTGATTGGATGGATATTTTTTTGATAAATATGGAGGCATCACCTTCAAATATACCATCCTTTCCAATTGTTTCGGATTATCTGACTCTATCGCCCCAGCCTCTCCAAGTTAGTGTGCATTTCTGCTAAGCCACAGAAAGCCCTTTAAAAAATAGCCGGGGAGACTAAAGTCCAATAGCAGCCCCAAAGACTCAAAGTCACAAAGTATTGCGGTCTATACCTGGAAAACAAAGGAATATGTGAGTTTCACAGCCATGTATTTTATAGGGAACACATTACTGTTTTTAGCCAGTTTTATTATTGTTGATTGTTTCCTAAATTGAACCTAGCAGCAAATATATATTTTTTCAGTGTTTAGTGCATGCATACTAAGTAATAAATATATGGGTAACAATTCCAGGAGTTTATTAGAGAATTTACCCAGAAAATGATTTAATTTGCTTTTCCCTCCATAAAAATGAAGCCTTCTTTGTTCAATCATCATCCAGGGTCACTGAACTGGGATTCTGACTCAGAGATGAGACAAATGTCTGACACAAATGAGAACCTGCTGTAGTAATGGAGGAGTAAGTCTGCTGAAATGCTTCTTTCTGCCTGCATCCCTTTGGTGATATCATCTTTGCCTAGGTCACTGACTGTACAACAATTACATTTTAATAGTATACGTTCATACCTTCTTCAGGATCCAGCTATCCCGTATGGCTCTCCGTGACTGGCACCTTACCAGCTATTCAACCACTTTCACAGCAGCGCTGGTTCTTAAAGAACCAGCTTCTGCAGATTTTACAGCCAAATCTGTCAAGTAGTGAACAACAGTGGTAGCGTCTCCTAAGAGGCAGCAGCTCCCTGGCATGAGGAAGCAGTAAACCTATGCAACCTCATGGCTGGTTGTAAAATAGTCTTAGGTAAGGACTTTATTTTGTATACTTGTACTGATGTTCACTTCATGTTTAAGTTTTAAGCTGTTGTTTTTTTTTATTTTCCCCCTTTTTTGTACAATATTTGTTTAACAATTAAACATATATTATATAACAAAGGATTCCCTGAGCACTGCGTGTTAGCTAAAGAAGAAGATCAGCAGACAAGCTTGCTTTGCATTTCTCTTTGTCTAAATAAAACCTCAAACTGAGCTGTCAGATAGAAGTGATGTGATGAGTGCATGCATGTGATGAGTTTGTGATGGGTGTCATTAAGCATAATGAGTAAACATGCTAACAATGTGGAACGAAGACCCGAACTCCACCTGGTGGATAGATGATTTCAGAAAATATTATGCAATAATTAATGATTTTTTCATAGACCACAAAAAATATATATTTTAGTCCTGAACATAACATAAAAGGGTAATATGTAAAAAACAAATATACAATTTCTTAAAAACTCAGACTTTTAGAAGCCAGGTAGTAAATCCATAAAGCAGAAGGGTATTTCAGCGTGACATAAGGAGATGATGTCATCACTGAAGGATGCAGGATTTACGCAGTGCGTGAAAGATTGCATGCAGTGCAGTGAAATTTAGCAATGTCTATAAAAATACATTTATCTTTTGGAAAAAAAATACATTTAAATCTAGTTTTTATCCTAAAGAAATGTTTAACAAGTCCTTTCAATAATTATAATGAATCAATAAATACCAAATGGCCCTAGAGATTATAGGTTTATGTACAGAAAAAAGTTCTCAGTGTTGTTCTTACTATCTCCATGTTCCAACGCTGTCTTCTTTCTCAGTCCAGCGCAGATGGTTCTCTTGGGGTAAAACCTTTTCTTTCCTGCCTTTTCCCTGTAGCCCCAGCCCCTGCCTTTTACATGGCTCTTTGGAGTGTTTCATCATGAAGGTGGCGCTTGGAGTTCCACTTTACCAAAGCTTTATATCCTATCATCATTTTCTGAGGAGCTCAGATCCACCCCCTCTCTCAAGTGGTGACACTGAAGTTTTGCTCCCCTTGCACCTCCTCCAAGCAATGACTCTGCAGCTCAGCTCCTCTTTCTGCCCTTTTCAGAAGTGATTAAGCTGATTAGATTGATTTGTACCAGTTTGGGTATCCATAGCATGTTCTATATCCCTTAGTCGAACAATTAAAGCTTTCTCATGGGCAACAATATCAGGGGTTATTGTGGATTCACTATTCCCATCTCTTCTGCCTAAATATTTGCTGACTTGACAAAGCTGAGCAGGTGGAGGGCACAAATATTGTGGCTACTCTTTATATGCCCGGCTACTTTTAGTCCCAGTTGAGCTCTGGGCATTTACTATACAAAAAAAATCACAATGTTTAATTACTTAAAGGGAAGACAATACAGGCCATGCAGTATTCACACATTCTGCCCAATGTCTAATTGTAAAATAACATTTACAATAGACAGAAAAGTAAAACAAGACAGCTGCGTGTGTGGTAAGGGAACCGTTGAACCCAGGGCACCTCCAGGAGCAGCAGGGAAAAGCGAAAACTCAGGCAAGGCACAAAAACCCGGCAAGAGAGGTCTGGGTACAAAGTGCAGGTTTCAGCTGTGCAGACAATTCTTACACTGTTCTCCTGCATACCTGAGCCTTAGAGAGGAGGAGGAGGAGCTGGGTGAAGGTAGAAAAGAGCCTTCCCAGGGTTAGGAATTAAGGGCATCAATACCTGCGGGGGTTAAAACCAGGGCCTGAAGGATGTCCGACAGTGACACAATCCCACGGGGGCGATGTTCTTCATCCACCAGCACCAATCGATGAACCTGAGTAAGGGAACATGGGAGTTAAAAGAAGTGTAATGTCAGTTAGGGTATATTCACACCAATTGCTTTTTGCTGTGAAGAACATTGATTGAAATTGATTTATTTTCAATTTATCCAATTTACAACAATGCACTTGGCATAAAAGTGGGAGGCTGCATTATTGAGCAGAACATTTGTGACACACTACATTACAACACATTGTGGCACAAAGAAAAAAAAATTCACATTATATACAATTGATGAAAAATCCTCTTTTCTAACAATCCTTACCAATTAACAAGGCTCTAGGAGGATGAGGATGAATATAATCTGGTGTTCCTGTTCAGTACTAATACTATTTTTTAAAAAGATGTATTGAAACCCAATGTTAAAAACCAGCTCCATAAATAAACAGTTTGATGAGTTTAAGTTGTAGAGGTTCTCAAGTGGTCTTCACTGAGCCTTGAACTCAACCCTACTGAGCACCATTGGGATAAACTGGAATGCTGACGGCGTCTCAGGTGTTCTCATCCAGCATTAGTACTGACCATACAAATGAGATCTTGGATGGGTACAAAGTCCTACAGGCACACTCCATAGTCTTGTGGAAAGCCTTCCCAGAAGAGTAGAGTTTGTTATAGGCTCAAAGGGGATCAACTACACATAAATGGCCATGGTTTTGAAATGGGAGATCCAACAAGATGGTCAAATGTGCACAAACGTTTTGATATATTGGGCCTGATTTATAAAAGCTCTGCAAGACCTGAGAAGATATCATGGGAGAACCTGTGTGATCCAGCAAACCTGGAATTGATCTCATCCAGTATTATTAACACATTTGCCACCTAAACTAGCAAAAACATTTGAAGAAATATATTCCAGGTTTTGCTGGATCACCTAGGTTCTTCTATGATAGTCTATCTTCTCCAGTCTTGGAGAGCTTAAAAAAAATTAAATCTATAATGCACTATTAGCATGGCATTTTAGTAATTGGTGTTAGATCTACTTTAGCATTCATTACATATAATTTTGCTAGATTAGTACTTTAAAGGAGAGCTAATCGAGAGTTTCTTCTCTCACTTTTTCAATATCTCACCACATCCCTTATTTAATTCTATGACAAACAAGATAAGATTTTCTTATTTTCCTATGAAGGAAATGGGACTTTTTTGGTGCACATAAATATCACCACAATATACTTTTTATAAAAAACTTTACATTTCTGTATTTTATTTTTGATACAAAACACACTGCATAAAAACATTTTCCTCTTTTTAGAGAACAATATATTTTACATATAGTTTATCTTTTGATGCCATTGAAAGCAAAGTTCAATTGCATCAAAAGCCCAATAGCATCAAAAGATAAACTATATGTAAAATATATTGTTCTCTAAAAAGAGGAAAATGGTTTTTTGAAGTGTTTGTACGTTTTTTTACAGTGTGTTTTGTATCAAGAAAAAAATACAGAACTGTAAAGTTTTTATAAAAAGTATATTGTGGTGATATTCATGTGCACCAAAAAAAGTCCCATTTCCTTCAAATAGGAAAATAAGAAAATCCTATCTTGTTATTCATTACATATAGACAACAAAAAAGAGCATTTTTGGGAAGGTTGTCTCAAATCCAGAACAGTGACAGCATTCTGTCATTACTTTTTACAGTAATTAGCTAAACATTCCCAAAGCTAGGATGACATTGATTGTGGAGGAACCGTACACTGTACAGCATTATAATCAGTACCTGCTCCTTTACTATGCGGTCTATCACCGTCTCCAGGGTCTCATGGGGGAAACACATCAGCACACCTTCCAGGCACAAAGAGCGTCGCCGTAAAGCCTCACCAACTGTTATGTCCAGGTTATTATAGATCTTTTGTGCTGCTAAATGCTGAAATATAAAACAAAATCATAAATAGAGAAAACACAAAAAAAAAGCGTAGTTTGCTGATGACATTGTAATTGATGGCAGAACTATATTTCTACCCATGAGATAAAATACACTTCAGTTTTATCAGATTTCCTTTTATTGCCCCATTTTGGCAGATTTCCTAACCTGATCCAATTTGTTTGTAAAATGAATAATTGATCATTTTAATGAAATGATCACATCTTGAAATCAATTTCAGTTACCGATCACCTAAATTTATGAATAGTCAATTTAATTTGGATGATCATTCTAGGAAGATAACCCCATCAATCTAGATTATTCATTTGTTATTTTGTGTCAAATGACAGTTTTTGTTTGGAAGATGTATTCAAAATATACTTACTATGACATCGAATCTGGAGTACAGACCAACAACTTGCCCTGAAAATTATAAAAGGATTAAAAATATCAGAATGGGTATCATTAAATCAAATGGGATACAGTAGTACAAAATTAAACAGAATTCTAATGCTGAATCAGCTCCTCGGATTTCTAGTTCCCAGATCTAGATTTTAGGATTCCAAAATACAAAGTAGAAAATGTTTTTTTTTCTCATAATGAATTGACTTCTAAAACATGGTATACAACATGGAGAACACTGCCCAGAAAATCAGTAATGTGCATTAGTGCACTCTAGAGCAACTAATACATTATATTAAAGTATTACTTTATCAGGATCAGGGAATCTATGGCCAGACTTTTTACTTTTTACATAATTTTAACAAGAAGTAATTAAAACCATCTCCAGTGTCCTCTGTAGCTGCAGGAACTGTGAAGAAATGACTCCCCAGAGTTTCCAGCAAAAAATGAGATTAATTTTATATTGTCAGGTGCCTGTTCATATTTAATAATGGGCCTGAAAAGACAGCAAAAAGATGGGATCTGATGTGAGGCAATAGAACAGCTGAATTTGCTAGGGGTGTAGGTAAGTTTATGGGAGTCATTACCTGAACAAAGGTTTCTTTTAAGTGAGATTAAAATCTTAGAAACTCAGCTTCCCCTCACATCAGTAATAATGTTCTATGAATTATTGCATATTACCAATCTAAATAATAACCAATGATGACGGTAACTAATTCTACCAAAACAAAACCCATCACGGGCACAGGGATGTATATGTTGCTTGTCTTGGAGAGCTTTATTAAATCAATTAAAACAATTGTGGTCATTATGGTAACAATGTGCAGTGTTTGAGATTTGCTATGGACAGAAATGCCAAGCAGCATCTGTGTCCTTGGGCAGTGAAAAGATGGAAGTTATACCGGTCGTTAAACGGGGCCTTTGGACTCGGACCAGGGTCACCGGCTCAGCACTAAAAGCACCGTAAGTAAGATTATCATTAAGGCAGTACAAAGGGCTCCTTCATATTTTTGCTGCTGTAATGATTTAGTTTTTTTCTAGATATTTAACCATGCAGGTTGTAAGACGACGTTGCGTTACTTTGTAAACAATCCCTGCAGCTGGAGATGAACTACAAGTTCTTTTGAGTTATGGGGGTGAAGGCTAGTAAGGGGGTTACAATTAGAGTTAAGGTCAGGGTTACATGGGTGTTATTTTTAAAGGGAGAGTTAGTGTTTGGCTTATAAGGTAGAGGTTAGTGTAAGGGTTACAATAAGAGATAAGCTGAGGGTTACAGGGGGTTATTATTATAATGAAGGTTAGTTTTAGGCTTATGGGGGTTATGGCAGCAATATACGTTGGGGTGAGGGTTACAGGGGTGGATTTTTACAGGGAGGGTTAGTGTTAAGGTTACAGGCATGGTTAGGGTCAGGCTTTTGAGGTGGGGGTTACAATATTGTTACAAAGAGGGTTAGTGTTAGGGTCTTATCAGCACAAGTTGACCCAATTCATAAGGTGGAGGATTATGAAGGGGTTACATTAGGAGATAGGCGAAGAATAACTGGGAGGTTATTGTTACAGGGAAGGGTAATGTAAGGCTTATGAGGGTGAGTCTGAGGGCTACAATATGGGTTGGGGTGAGGGTTACAGGGGGTATTTTTGCAGTGAGGTTTAGTGTTAGGGCAACAGACAGACTTAGGGTTAGGCTTATAAGGTGGGGGTTAGTGTGAGGGTTACAGTAAAAAATAGGCTTGGGGTTGCAGAGAGGTTATTGTTACAGACAGGGTTAGTATTAGGGTCTTAGCGCCATAGTCATTACAACAGATATATATTCAGCCATGTGTTTTCCACTGTCATTGCTAATGCTCATTGTGTTCATTGTGGCAAACAAACATAGTAACCAATTGACCCTTTACACTGTTAGCATCTACTACAAATGACCCTTTGATTTTTAGTAGTATTATCAGGTCACCTTCCTTCCAGGCAGTACAATAGAACATCTCCTGGGATATCACGTTTGACTCACACATAAAACATTGAGAGTTGTCCAGCGGTTTTCTTTAAACAGCTCTCAGAAGTCACTGATCCCTCCCTGAATTCCCGTGCTGCAAACAGGAAACAAATCTTATCCGGCTCCTCGTCTTAGTGACACGGGTGTTCTATGTATAGCACAGATAAGAGGACAAGGTCTGACCAGGGGTACCTAGGCTGCATCCTGCATTCCAATATGTTTTATGTGTGTGCATTAACAGATGTGACCTGTACACTGGCCAAGAAGAGGATTTGTATCTCATAAAAGCCAAATGTCAATGATAACTGGGGATAGTGAGCAGCATGGTGGCTCTGAGGTTTGCATACTGGCCTTTCCAGCGCTGGGTCCCAGGTTCAAATTCAGGCCAGGCCACTATCTGCATGGAGTTTGCAGGCTCTCCCTGTCACACTTACCTCTTCCTCGCTAAAGTGTAGGCGCCTCGCTCCTGCGCATGTGGGCAGTTATTACCCTGGGCATGCCTGCTCTTCCAAGTCTTATCAGTTTCGCCCATCCTGCTGGCCAATAAGGAATTAGTCTCTTTATCATCCCTGGCTATTTAGCTAGCTTAGCGTTCGTGCAACGTGTCTGCACTACTGTCGGGCCCCCTAGCTCTGCTGAGCATTTCCTCTACACCTTTAATTCGGTACTTGCTTTGTCCAGCTCCAGTGTTAACCCCTTGTTGCCCAATCTGCTCCTGCCCAGCCAGTTCCGTTGTGCTGTTCCAGTGTTCTCCTGTGTCTATGATTATCCCTGTGATCCCTGTGTCCGCGGTGGCCCCTGTGTTACTGGTGTCTATTTCCTGGATCTCTGGTATTTGGCACCCGGCTTGTTCCTGACCTCTCTTACTTGTTGCCTGCCACAACCCCGGACTTCCTTGACAATTCCTCTGCCTAGTGATTTGATAAGGTGTATCATTCTGCCCACCCTGCAACCTAGCATTAACCAGCAGCGCATCATTTTCACCACCAGAGGCTCTGAAGAAGCCATGGTTACTGCTTAGACTCTGTGCCTTGGCCCTTGTCAGGGCTCACACCACTCCTGTACAAGCCATAGCGCCACCTAATGGCCCTGTGTTTGCGTGGCTTTCCTCCGGGTACTCTGGTTTCCCTCCACATTCCAAAATGACTGGGGTAGGGACATTAGAGTGTGAGCCCCTTTGAAGGACAGTTAGTGATATGACTATGGACTTTGTGTCATATGTGGGCGCTATATAAATACTGTGTAGTAATGCTAATAGTCCTAGAAAAGGCGGGTGTATCCGTCTTGTCCACAGAAACCTAAGGCTAAAATGCGTCCTGCCATGTGGACTAATGTACCCCCACACGAATCATGAATGCTGACTTTTAAAATGTGCGCTGATAACTTGCTGGATGGTTCCTTTCTTTTTTATCCTGGAAGATGCATAGCTTAATATTACAAAAAAGAATTTCACATTTTTCAGACCAAATTTTTAGTGTGCTTGGATTCAGTGAAGGAAAGGATTTTCAGGATCATGTTTACATATGTCTAAATTTTGCATAGTAGAGTTTTAACTTGCATTTGTAGATGCAGCAATTAAATTTGTTCACAGACAATGATTTTCAGAAACTTCCCTAAGCTCATGCAGTGATTTCCAGTTCAAATCTGTTTGAGGTCCTGGAGATCACCACTCTTTACTCGTTTTTAGCTTTGTTCATTGTGTACAGTACCTTCCCCTGATTACCTGAATGTATTAATCATAATATGTACCATGGATGACATAAATTAGTTGTGTAGATAGTTTGTTGGCCATAAACCAACATTTCTGAAACATGGATATGACAAAAAAATTACAATATTAGCATATTTTTTAATAAAACAATTAAATTTCTCCTAACATTTGATATGCTGTCTTCGTACTCTTTTCAGTTATACTGTATATAGGATTTATTTACCCTTTTACCATTTTTTTAATAGGGATTTATCCATTGGTCCTTTAAGGTGATGGGTGGCTTTACTGACCAACTATAAACCTTAGGAGATGATAGGACCAATCTCATCCTTAACTCACTTTTAGCTGCTTGTTTCTCTCATTTATTATTTTTATCATTGCTTATCCATCCTTTCATATTCAGTTTTTTATAATGGTGTCATGTTAATTTTAAATGTAGTAGGAGACTTTGCTGACCTCTGGTATCTGTACTTACCGGCTTCGTTCACCACAGGGAGGGCAGACACCCTTCTTTCTACAAAGATCTCCAAAGCGTTGTATATACTGGATGATTCATGCACAACAGCCACGTCCCTGAAAGTCCCGATGCCCAGCTCCAGGATGGTCTTCTGCAGGAAGCGAGGGCGTGGAATGGTGCCCCCCTGTCATTGCAGAACAACAAACATCCAAGTAAGCAAGTTTTACATATAAAACCTTACTTTTGTAAACCTTAAAGGCTGCTTATTCTCTTCCAGCAAAGCCTGATGCACAGGCTATTTTGTTCAGGTTCAGGTAGTCATACATAAGGAGTAGAAATATTGTCCCTCACAAATGAAAAATGGAATGGAAATTCACACAGATATCAGAATGCTACAATTTACCCAATGTGGGAAATTATTTTGTGACTTATCAATATAACAGGAATGCCCTGATATTGCCAATTGCCATATACTTACAAATAAATGAAGGAATTTCAGCAGCCGCTTGTGTGTGAGTATGTGCAAGATGTTTCCTGATACTGGCTCCATGACTGGCAGCCGGTGGATCTTGTTTTTGATTAATGAATAAACAGCGCGAAACAAGCTGAAAAACAAAGAAATTGTGATGAAAGAAAAATTCTGTATAACAAGTCAAGTAAATTAGGGAATTGCTGATGCCATACAGGAAACATCGGAAGGGTGGTGACAACAGAAAGTCCACTCACTTGACTTTAAAGCTGAACTTTAGCCAAACAACCAAATACAACGCTGAAATATGCGTATGCAAAGTGTTCTGTCTGCCAAAGTATTTGTAATTCTGTCCTGCATCTTTTATGATTCATACAACTCTTCCAGAAAACATAGACTTATGAAAGTGACCCTACTTTTTCTGCTTTGGTTAAGTTGTGTCACCTGCATACCCACAGATTCCTGATTGGGCAAACAAAGACACAGCATACTGATAGGTCATCAGCTCATTTGCTCATTCTACCCTCACCTCTTCTTAGTGCATTCCTATTAACACATGAGGGATGATGATCCAAAAAACAAATTCAGGTAACAGGTAAATATTTTTTTGCTTTTTGCTTTTTTGATTAATAAACAAGATAAGAGAAGTAATACTCATCAGTGCTGAAATGTGGGCAGCAAAAAGTGCTTTAGTTCAAGATCCATACAGGAGCTAAATTTATTGCCTAAAAAAAGTTTTGATTTATCATTAGGAAAAAGTGTTGCCAGTGGAAAATTTCCACCCTGCTTCTTGTTCTGTTACATCTCACAATGGTAAATCCCTCCCCAAGTTCCAGTGATCATGGGTGAATACTAAAAATAAGTAAATCCACTCAATGAGGTCCCAAAACAAAACCTCTCACTAATCCAAACAGCCATCAGACACAATCCTGCGGCCCATGATGATGGTTAAACCCACAGCCATACCTGTCTGAAGGAGAAATATAGATCAGCGGCTTGAAGGAGCTCTGCAGGTAAACTTCTGTAAAAGAAACACAAAGCTGAGAATTTATCTCCAATGCCAAGCAATGGCAGAGAAGTGACCATGTAAACTCTTTTAGTTTTACCTCGCCACGTTTCAATTTTATGCTCCTCCAGTTCATATATCTGAACCTAAAAACAAGTAAAACATAAGTAGGAAGCCAGGGCATGGGAAAGGGGCATTGCGGTGCACTGAAATATAGATGCATCAGAGCAAACTATTTTCTTAAAGCAGTCCCCCTATATTTTGGCTGCAGGGCTCTATCAGACCCCCTGTAACTTATCAGCAGCCTCTGCTAAACAAATGCTTGTACACCAAAGACAAACTTTAAACGTGCACAACCTAATCAGATAGTGTCAACTTAAATTCTCACATTTGATTTGATCAGCCATTCCCAACCAGGGTTCCTCCAGAGGTGTCTAGGGGTTCTTTTTTCTGTGGCTTAGTGACCTCCCATCTGATTGCACCTGCCTAGTTCTGGGTCCAATACCACTTGGCAGAGCCACCTGCATGATATCAGTAATATTTTTAACTGTCTACAATGGTGGTGTTCTGACCACTACTAAAAGGGGACTGACGCCAAATAAATTAGTTTTACCATGGGTTCCCTGTAATTTTAAAATTATTTAAAGGGTCCCTCGGGGTAAAAAGATTAGGAAACCTATTTTAAACCATTAAAATAAGTCAATAGATGATTTTAGACTGTGGTTTTTCTTGGACGCACTGTGCTTCTGCCACTAAATTGTAATCCTCATCCGTATAAGCAGCTATACCCAAATACTTTATTCCACCTCTCAAGATATTAACTCTTCTGCACAGGGTCCTCTCCTCCTCCTGTGTCACTGTCTGTATCTGTCTGTCATTTGCAACCCCTATTTATTGTACAACACTGCGTAATATGCTGGCGATAAATAAATCCTGTTTATTATTAATAATGATAACTTGTACACTTACCAGTGGGGCCTTGTAGTATCTGTGCAGTATATTGATGAAGTCAGTGATCGTCAACATCCCTATGGGGAACACATCTCATTACAAGACAGGTCCTCTTTATTGGAAGTCAATACAGAGCGAGAGTGAAAATTGCCCATAAACATTTCTGCATCATTAGCTGGCAATGATCATTAAAACATTTTTCTGCATAGAGCAAAAGATGACAAAATAATTTCTGAATGGAAAAACAGTTTATTAGGCATAATGGTTTTTCACATGACATATCTGATTTATCTGATATCCGTCATCTACAACAGCTCCATAAATTTCAGCGCTGCTTATATATTATTTCCAACAATGTCATTAAAAGGAAAACCAGTGTGGTGAAGGATACAAAAGTATACAAAACTACCCCACCCCTTATTTTGCAATTAGTTTATTAAAATGCCAGATTGAGCTATTGAATGTAGCACTCTGTGTTATCTACATGACATTTTCTAGCTTTAGGATAAAGAATAGTTTCAGATTTTCAAAAGCTGTGTATACAGGTGTGTCTCCCAAGATGAACGATTGTGATCCTTTGGGGTAAAAATCTGGAATGTGATCCATTCTGGCAGGTTACTCAAAGACCCCTAATGGGGGGCGGGGCGCCATGGTCATGCTTAGAGAATTTATGTTTCCTGATTTCTATCCACATTAGTTATAAAATTCAGGGCTACACTGCAAGTAAAAAAATGTTTGTGGAAAAAAAAATATTATTGCAAATGCACAAATAAAATGCTTAATTTTTCTGCACTTCTACCTGCCATTTTTTTAGGTTGGTGAGGAGGGCCCTTTAATGTAATGGCTGTATCATCAGGATTTTTTCCCTTTATCTTCATCCTCTGACATTCCAATCCTGGGGTAACAACAATCACTCATCGTACTATATCCATGGAGGAGCAGTGTTGCCCCCTACAGGAATTTACAGGTATGTTCTGTAGTCTTGAATGAACTGGTAACTGACACAACATTGTGTGGAAAGTAATCAGCTCATTTCTGGCAGGTTGTTGTTGAACGTTGTTTAGATGGTTGAAGTAAGCTGCAATGCTTTGTAAATGTAATGTAAATGCCCCAACAATCACCCTGATTGACATATAAACAAATAAATGTGGGTAACAACTCTACCTTGTACCAGCAATGTGAATACAGTAGTGGCATTGTTACTGCACAAGAAGTTGCATGCATTGTCTCAGGTCCATTTCCTGCTGAACTGATTGCATAGACTTGAATTGGCTAAAAAGCGTTTGGTAACATTTGGAGGACAATTTAGTGTCATCTGTAAAGTCCCAGTTTCAGCTGCTAGGCAAGCGTTTTGGTCTGTTTCCAAAGTTAATTTTAGGGTTTGCAAACCCTTTAACTTGAACTCCTTAAAAAAAAAGTCAGGTCAGTTTATTTACTGTGGTATTTTGAGGAGATCTCAGTTTACTGATTCTAGAAAAGTGCTGACCCCCATCCATTGTACAGTGTGTTCCACTCATGTATGTGACCCCCTCAGATTGCTGGACCCTGTGACACAGCTGCTTGTACATCCCTAAGTTGCAACCCCAGCCTCAGATATGTGAATTCATCATCCCGCAAATCCTGCCTTGTCTTTCCCAGCAGTTAATTCATAACATCCAGTGAAATCCTCTGGGGGGAACCAAAATTAACTCAGCCATCTGCACTGCAAATTATATTTCATTGATTTATAGCATTAAAGGCCATCCAGTGTCTGTTATTTCAGGGTTTAATAGATGCTGTGGAGTTAAACCAATGATTTTTTCTTTTTACTGAGGATGCTTTTGGTGAGTTTCTTGCAGGTCTGTACACCTGCTGTGCCCATTATAGGGATTTGTGAGATGATGAATTCACGTAACTGAGGCTGAAGTTGTAGCGCTGGCATGTACAAGCATCTATGTAACAGGGTGTAGCAATTCCATTGGCACTCCCTTGATTCCTGCACTGGGTTTCTGGGTCTGCTGTGCCCATTATGAGGAGCTCCTACTATTTTTGTGCTGAGTTCCAAGGTCTTTACACTCGTTGTGCCCATTATGAGGGGCTCCCATCATCCTTGCACTAAGTTCCTGTGTCTGCACACCAATATGAGGAATTCCCAACATATGCCAGGTCTGCATAACTGCTGTGCCAATTATGGGGGTCCCTCTCTCCCTGATGGATTGTGTTTTTCATAATATAGAGAATGTGGCAGGAGGAGCGAGGGTATCCAAAAACCTTATCCCAGCCAGCATTTTGTATAGAAGGACCCTAGCTCTCTGTGCAAAAGCAGTGGTCTCTCTGCAGAAGTCTCACATTCTTCTTGATAATTTGATCACTCTGGATCTGACTGTGGTGTGGCAGACTACTGCTTTCACACTGAAAGCAAGGGTCCTTCTTTGCAGCATGTTGGCAATGGACAGGCTTTTCTGTTCAGGCTGTGACTGTTTTCTAAAGAAAACTGTAAAACTTTGTCCATCTCTAACTGGAGCTGACCACAATGCATTTAGATGATTTTAGATGAAGGTTCTGTTAGACTTTACCCTAGACTCACACACTGGTGGTAGGAATAATCCATGAAGATGGCAGGATCAAACATCTTGAAAACATTTGACACATAAAATATAGGGTTGAAGGGTTGTTCCAACACAATAATACTGGAAGGTCGGCTGACACTTACCTACAAAGCTGTGCTGTTTGCTGTCCCAGAGAGGGGCCGCTCGCACCCCGTTAGCCACTAATGCCAGAAAGGCTTTCTTTATCTATGTGCAAGGAGACAGGATGATTGCATGAATAACAAGAAGCAGAGTGTAGCACAAGGCAAAACACACAGAATGGAGACAAATAAATGTTCTCTCATTTGCCCGTGGCAAGAACAGTGCACAATTCCAGAATATATGGCTGGGACAACTCACTCCGTCTCAGTTAAGGGTGATTTATTAAGCAAATAAACAAGACCCCATATAAATCATTGGGGTACAAATGCATGTTTGGACCACCTGTGAGCACATCACGATCACTAAATGTATTCATATTGATATGGTAAATGATAATGGGTGCTGTTCTAGTTTGCTAAGTGCACTGAGCACCCAAAATAAGCTGAATGTATGCCTACTGTCCAGACAAGGTGCACTGCAGACCACATACACCAACAATTTACTCAAAAACAAAACTAAAAGCTATTGTGCCTGGCTCGCCAAGGAAGGAAGGAAGGGCAGCGTATGTACTGGTATTTATCAGGAGAAATCTTAATTGAAAGCTTCAACATGAACTGCTAGACATACAATTCACTAAAGGCAGCTGTACACTATGCAAGGTTTGTAACAGATTTAACATTTAGATTCAATAAAAAGAAAGAATCTAACAATCTATTTAAAAGTGGGGTATTTCTGATTATTTTTCAATCAAACAATTTATCAGGAATGGATTTTTCTTTGGCCATCCAGTGCCACAAACTACGCACCACTCTATAAGCCTGACAGGCTAATGTAAATCAGCACCCAGTACTAACAACTTGGAACCAAATGGAGTCCCCCTGCTGTTTACTATAACTACACAACTCAGCCTGACTTAATAGAAAAGAGCAATGAGAGATGCCTGGTTGCTGGTAGATAGAGAGTGATCCCTGCTGATTTACATAAGTCTGTCTGAGCAGAAAAGGGGAAGTTTGTTAATTAGCTAGTTATTTTTTGCATAGCCAATACCGCAAAGTTTGCTAAAACTTTGCTCTCTAGCAGCTTTTGGCATTGGTCCCACCCCATATACCCAGGTGTGTGGATCTCCCACTGGCCACTGTGGCTTCTCCCAACATTCACTATGTCCCCATTGTGTCTTACAGTGACTAGAAGTGAGCAGAAGGAACCTCATCAGCTAGCAGAAGAACCAACTATTCAACTAACCAAGAACTCAAATTGGATTGGTGCCAGGAGAGCAAAGTTTTTGCAAACAGGCCAATACATATGTATACAACTGTTTTTCACAAGGTAGTGTTTTTGGATTTGTTCCAACCCCCTTCCATGTTGCGTTTTTTCCACTATGCACTTGTAGCCCCAATCATTGCATATAAACTGCAGCTAACACTGACACGAATCCTTAGACACCCCAGACAAATGCAAGGATAGGTACAGAAATGACAGCCGCTAACCTCCTCCAATACGCTTATCATGTTTTGGTCGAAAGACAATCAAATGGCATTGGGAAGGTAGTTCAGCTCCCACATTATTACACCCCCTATGGACTTATGCAACTTTTGCATTTTG
>NC_092864.1:31914788-31916198 GCF_032062135.1 Pyxicephalus adspersus
TACAAAGTTAACAATGTTACTTTTTATCTCTGTCTATTTATAAACATGTGTTGGAAGGTCTGTTTTTTGACAGCAGTAGCTTCATCAGCTTCTGTATTTACACAGCAATTCTTGGCTGACAGCCAGGAATTGCCAACAAATGGGGAACAGAAGGGACCGAATGTGTACACACACCATGTATATTTCATTGAAGTTTGTGTGTAGAATGCCCAATGTCCACAACAGGTTTACCAAGTGTGATTTACTCATAATTAGCATGTAAAAACAGATTATTATTAAGTCTTTTGTAACTTATCAGAAATGCAAATGCTATTCTATAATTTACACTTTTTATAATGGCACTAGAATTATGTTTTTGTACTAGGCATTTGTTTATTACAACTGTACAAAAACACAATTTCTACATTTTGAAGCACAAATTGTTTTAAAATAGTGGAAAACTGAACATTAAAAAAACAGTAAAGGAATGAAGAAGGTAATAAAAATAATGGTTAGTATTTTTGTGCTTAAAATGACACCAGGTTAGGCTTCCTCAGTATAATGTGCAGGATACAGTGTGTCAGCCGGGTCCTGCACAGTGAAGGACATGACGGTCGATACAGCAGGAAGGACAGACTCTTGTCTCAGTGACCCCCCTCCACAGCAGAGGGTCTAAGGCATATCACAATTACCATGAGCGATATTCTCAG
The DNA here is from genome assembly GCF_032062135.1 of Pyxicephalus adspersus. NCBI lineage: Eukaryota > Metazoa > Chordata > Amphibia > Anura > Pyxicephalidae > Pyxicephalus > Pyxicephalus adspersus. The sequence continues at coordinate 31,915,478 of NC_092864.1, forward strand.
CCCATTCTCGGCATAGTGGAAAGGTAGTAAATCGTTACTGAGGCTTTCCATATGCATTTGTTTTTCCAGTGGTAAGGTGCCCTATTTGCATTCCTCTCTGTGTATGAGTTTTGTTAGGTTATGTGTACATAAGCACTTTCTTTATGTACCCATGTGATGTTACTGTTAGATCCATTTAGTACAAACTAATTAGATCTTTCTGAGTACTTCAAATAGGAATTAATTTCAGCCAAGAGGAAGCAGAGTTATGTCTAGATGGATATAAAGAAACAAAAGAAACAGAAGGGATCTTTGTGCTTCTTTTTTATAACAGATCCTAAAAACAGGGGATTTGCTCCTGTTTTTTAAAGAGAGTGGAGCCAAGCAAAAGGCTTAAACCCTATGTTTTGTGATCTGACATTCCGGATTACTATACAATTGACCCAAACGACCGCTATTGTCATTCCTGCAGCAGGCGTTTCTCATTCACCCCTCCCCTCTCCATAGACCAGAACCGGCTGATCAGCAGTAGCCAAGCAGTACGTACAGCGATCAGTTACATACCTGCCATCCAAAATGATTGCTTGGAATATCAATTCATGAACACTTGTATAGGAATTAAAATATCAATAAAACAAATGCTGCTTTGTATATAAATACTCAGATACTAGCTCACTTTGTAGTTTGCAATATACCTTTATATAAAGGCAAAGAAAACCATCCCAGAGGCACTTGTAAATGC
>NC_092864.1:31917853-31918880 GCF_032062135.1 Pyxicephalus adspersus
CACGACCAACTTGCAGCTTGTAGGAATGGCATCATAACAGGGACTCTTCATCATAAATTCCATATAGACCCCAGCATCCTCCTCCAGATCTGCACGGACAAAACCCAAGATTTTGTATATTTTGAATAAATACATAAAAATAGTCCATGTTTCTTTCTACACTGAAGTTCAGAATAAGAAACAAATGCATGTGTGGGGAGTAAGTAAGCAAAATCGAATCACTGCCCCAGAACTAGTTTGTGGTAGAAAACATAGAATGCTAGCTATTAGAATTGTTTTGCTTTGTGATGCTCCCTTTAAATAGTAACTCTCGACTGAACTTTTGATTCAGAGCAGTAAAATCTCCAATAGGGACACAGACAGCAATGGAAATAAAATAAAAATGCTCTGGCTGGAGTTACACTTTACAGTTCTGAAATAATAGAAGTGAAGATTTTCTATGTTATGGGGAACATTTATAACTGTCCAAAAATTGTCCAAACAAATTGCCTTTTGCCTGGAATTTGGCCAATTTGCTTTTTGCCTACAATCTCATATACAACATATATACTGTATGCAGTACAAAAAAGAACTGCTGCCTCCCAATAACAATCTCATAAAATTTGGAGTGAGATTTGGAGATGTTTCTCTTATACTGCTCACTGTTCTCCTTGTTGGAGGCTCTGACATGAGGAAGCAAAGCTCTGTCTCCACCGATATGACTGCTTGCATACAGGAACAAGGCATGGTATGTCAGTAATGGGGAAAATATCAGCTGCACAAAGCCACAGGCAAAACTGATGACTAGTCCATTGCCCTCTGTCTGAAAAATCTTCCATAGTTCAGTTCTTTTTGAAAAAAACACCCAAAGGAATCTCAGATTTTATAAATCCCCCAGCTGCATATTCAGCTCGTTGACACCCCCAACAGATGCTACATTGTTAGTGAAACCTAGTCAGTCCATGTATCCATGTGCTAATTAGCTCCTCTCCTCTACTATATGGAAAATAATGTAATTTCAGGTTTTGAGCTAATTTGGGGTAATTAC
>NC_092864.1:31919557-31921915 GCF_032062135.1 Pyxicephalus adspersus
AGACCAGAAGGAGCTCTATGGTTGACATGAAATCATTTTGACAAGTCTATTGACCAAGCTGTCCTTCAATCACTGAGCACTCTCAGAGAAAGCACTCCATTGGGTGCACAGTTAGTCTGAAAAAGCAGTACCTCATTCTTATACGTTTTTTAAAGCTTCATATATTTGACATCACCATTGTAAAGATTGCAAATGTAGATGACAGTTTCTTGGCCATGATTCGAAGCTTAAAGGGCAACTGTGTTGCCTATCTATGTCTTGCTAGAGAACTGTGGACAATAAATAAGCCCCAGACAGCAGTAAATAACAGAAAGGCTTCATACCCTTCCACATGCAAGTAAAACAGTTCTGGCTGGGGATACACTTTAATCACAGTCATTGTGCAGTACTATTTAGCAGTAAGTAAAGACTGCCTGTGTAATGATCAATTATGGGTCCCTGCTACATACCAACTTCCAAACCATGCACAGAAATCATCTACCCACTTATTTTAGGAAAGTCGTTTACATTCCAATGCTTAACAAAGGAAAAATGTTAGACTACTGATTGCCTTTAGAATTACCTGAGGTGGAAAAAATAGGGAGCTCCGGAGCTGGGAAGACTTCCTCCTACAATAAAAAAACAAACATGTCAGGATAGGGAATGTAGAACACATTATACACAGGACTCTATGTGACAGGCATAGACACACTCAGCTCAGCAGCAAATGTCTCGCTAAATTACTTCTAAAAATCTCTGAGACTGACTGCTCTTTAGATACTCATTGTGCATAGAGAGTAGCACTGACCGGCCTTGAATACAGGAAGTTTTGGTTATTTCTGGAAAAAATATATACTCCCATTGCTAACCTCCTGAGAATAATCGTTCCCTGGAAGTCATGTTGATCCTGTGTCTTTAGTATTCTCCGACTCAGGACTAGTAATCAGCCAGTAAACTAAGAACTTCCCATCTGAACCCTTGTTCCAAATCCATGGCTCAGTATACTGAAATTTAAGGATAAGCATGACACTAAGTAGCTTGTGTTTGAAAAGAAGGTTGGCCATAGAAAACCAAATACAACTCCCATGAAGGGTTTCCACACTGGAAATCTATATTCTAGAGGCACCTCCATATTATAGATTTCCGGCTATCTGTCTATAGATTTCTGGCTGTCTCTGACTGCAATGTATTAGGAAACTGAGCTGTAATGAGCACAGAGATCAGCAAGTCGGATCTAGTGATCTACATATTGGCTTACGATCCAATGACTTGAAAAGCACTTCTAGCAGTGACGGATGCTCAGGCCCACTCTGTGATCTTTGGTTCCATCTGCCCTTAGGTCACATAGGTTAAGTAGCAGCCATAGATGGAATCACAGTATAGGTGGGGGGTCAGGCATCCAATACCCCTGGAAGTGTCAAATGCTAAAGATTCTTTGGCTGCCATAGGTCTTCATAGGATCAAAGGTTGGAGGTGCAAGCAACAGGAGAGGTAAGTTATCTTTCTTCTTTTATGGGATCTTTTCTTCTGGTGAAAGAATCTATTTAATACAATGCCAAATTACTCGCCAATGGATATTTTTATTCATTTTAGTTCCATGCTTTTGAAATGCATGATTTTACTACATCTTTTCAAGTTGGTGATGGGGTCTCTTTATACCATGGACCAAGGAACCTTTTGAAAGATGGCGAATGTCCTAACGTAATAGGAACAGGAATGTAAGGTCAGACTACTCCCCCACTCCCGAAGGACAGAATAAAAGGTGAAAGGAAATACTAACACATGCAAATGTATATTAGGCACTGATTATTTACACTCATACATAAGTGATTCCTGCGGATGCCCAATGATAAAAGACATTTTGTCTTGCTAATATTTTTATAACACAAAATACAAGTAAAATGGGCAGAAAATGTTATAAAATACGCATATAACATGTAATATATGTAAAAACATCAAAATCTCTATGGATTGTGCTCATCCAGCTTCACATATATATAATTCGGTCTTTCAGCCTGCAATCCACATTAATCCCCAGATCACTCATCTGCTCATTCTGGTGAATGTGGGGCATCAGCAGCCGCCCTTCTGTAGAATGTTACACAAGGACAAGTGCGGAATAATAAAAAGGGGACCATATTAGGGCTGTTTATTGGAGAGAATCTGGGGATACAAGGAGTATCATGATACAGGGGTTATGATGGTTATGATTTAATAGATAAATTAAAAGCCAGCAAAGGGGTTCATAGTTCACACATTAGGATATGAAGTTTCTAGGTTACACATCTGTATCTGTACAATGTTTGTCCTATGACACACGAGCCCTATTATACTATACTATACATCTTGTACTTGTTTTTATGAGTTAGTGCTTAGTTA
>NC_092864.1:31922635-31941179 GCF_032062135.1 Pyxicephalus adspersus
AGAAAGAGAATAGGAAAGAAGAACAGATATATGATAAATAGATTTACATATCTAGAGGGAGAGAGAGGAATGTACATGGAGAGTGAAAAGAAAGAGAGAGAGAGGAGAAAAGTGGGAGATGTAGGTGGAAAAGAGAGAGCAAGATAGAAATAGATTCATAAAGCAATATGGAGAGAGTGAGGGGGGATGTACAGAGAAATAAAAAAGAGGGAGAAAGGAGAAAAGTGAAATAGAGAGAGAGATAGATTGATGTGTCCAAAGAGAAAAGGAAGGGAATAGAGGAATAGGGGAAATTTTATAGAAATAGATATGTATAGCAGGGAAGAGAAAGATATGAACATAGAAGAAGAAATGTTTTGAGACAGAGGAGAGTGAGAGGAGAGTGAGAGATGTCTATACATCCACACACAGGAATATATAGTATATAGGGATTGTATATCACACAGGGATATAGGGATCTGTCCTACCTGCTCGGGGTCATCATGCTCCATAACCTCCATCGCACACTCCACCTCCATGTCTGCAGCTGGTGTCATTCCCCTCCACCCCGATCTCTATCCCATCCTCAGCCCGGGAACTATGTGCTTGTATAATACCGGAGCTCTCCCCGCCGGTGCCCGGTATAGAGCTGTCCTCGTCCCGGTGCCCGGTATAGGGCTCTCCTCGTCCCGGTGCCCGGTATAGAGCTGTCCTCCTCCCGGTGCCCGGTATAGAGCTGTCCTCCTCCCGGTGCCCGGGCTGTGCAGGGTGCTGTGCGGCTCTCCTCCTCCTCCCGGATTCCTCCCCTCCTCCTCCTCCTGGTGCTCAGAACATTTGCTGTCCGGATTGAATGTCAGAGCCGGGCTGGCAGCTCCCGGGGTGTGGAGAGTCCCGGGGTCGGGGCACCTGCTGGAATCTGCACAGAGCTGGCTGAGCCCAGCACATTCCGGGCACTGCCACTGGTGACCCGATAGGGGAGGACACCCCCGGCTACATCACCCACTGAGCCCAGCCTATGGATGTACATCAGCATAATAGTATAATTCAGCTTCTATCCATCCACATAATGGCACAGTAAAATTATCATTCATTTACATGGTGGCAAAGTATCAGTTTCATTGATCTTCTACATGGGTACAATGGCACAGTACTACCCCCATCCATCATGGCCATCATAGTGCCAATGGCATCCATCAGCAGCATGTCACAGTACAACTTCCATTAATCTACATGATGGTAAAGTACAAACATCATCCAATTAATATGATGGGAAAGTACCAATCCCAGTGAGCTCTTTGATGGTACAGTGCAACTTCCATACATTGGTACAATGGCACAGGACAAGCCCGATCCATCTGTATGATAGCATAACACCAATCTCATCCATCTACAGCATGTAACAATACGACGTTTACTAATCTACATACATATTGGCGCAGTACAACTATCATTAATTAGCATAATTGCACAGTATACCCATCAGCCATTTATTTGAAGGCAAAGTACTAATCCCATTAATCTCTTTGCTGGTATTGTGCCAAATCCCCCCACCTATAAGATGGCACAATACTATCCCCAGCCATCTATACAATGGCATCATTCAATGTGCATCCATCGTTATGATTGCACAGTAAAACTATCTTCCATTTATATGATGGCAAAGTACCAATCCCATTGATCTCTATCATATAATTGTGCAACTTCTACCCATCTACATTATGGCACAGTATTAAACCCAGCCATATGTATTATAGCATAATTCAACTTCCAACCATCAAAGTGTTTGCAAAATACAACTGCTATCCATTTATAAAATGGCAAAGTACCAATCCAATTAATCTCTTTGATGGCACAGTGCAACTTCCACCCATCTACATGATGGCACAATACCTATCCCATCCATTTACACTTAGCATAGTTCAACTCTGATCTATCGATACGATTCCATAATACAACTATCCTCCATTTATATGATGGAAAAGAACCAATTTTGTTTTCCTTTGTGATGACACAGTGCAAATACCGTGCGTTAGTATCATGGCACAGTACCACCTCTGTATGCCATGCATGTTATGTCCTTATGGTAGCACAATGGCACTTTTACCTTTTGTATGATGGCTCAAGGCTAAGCAGTACTACCTCCTTACCACAACAAATGCAAAATTATAATATTGTGCTTATTATATACTTAATTACTTAGCCATAATTCTAGGCTAGACTGTGTAAAGCCATATTCACCCCTTTTATCAATGACTACCCTGTGCCACCCCTCTCCCCCAACCAATGCATGATGACACAGTATCACTTCCCTATCATTTCATGGCTAGCCGCACACTACAGCTACACCCCCCCCCCCTCTACCTACCCCTATTATTTCCACTATTACCATTCTATTGCATCTCTTGTTATCTTGTTGACTCTTTCCATGGTGACACAATATTACATATCCAGTCCTGGTTCACTGCTGCTTTATCTGCCCATTATCAATCAGCCTTCCTATTGTCATGCTCTGTGTTTATAGTTACACTGTATTCTCTAGGAGTGTTCCTCCTGCTGTCATTCTTCTACTTGTCCTTTCCTGCCTATTTCTGGTTGAACAGAAACACTTCTCCTAGGTCAAGGTCCATGGTTCTAAGTGCACCAAACCACTTCTTTTCTGTCATTGCTCATCTTCTAATACATTCCCTCAATAGGCTCAAAAGATAATGCTTTCATCTGCTTTTCTTTTCAAAACAACAGCACCATCTTTGTTTAGCAATCACCTGGCATTAACATATACATGCTTGTCTTAGATACAAGGACAAATATATAAATCCCAATGTCTGTGCAGTTCCTGCTTCTTTTCACACAAGTCTTGCACAGATCAGTCCCTGCTGCACCCCTTTACCTTGTGACTTGCTACAAAGGTTCAATATTGTAGTCTCATCACTGGAGGAGACTGAGGAAATGCTCCCCCCTGCCTGCAGTAGGCTAATTACATCATCTTAGCCTAGGCAAAGTCACTGGACTTGAGCACAAGGGTGGCTTTTTAATGATGATAGGTAAAGCTTTGTTTTATAATAAACCATTGCTGCATATTGTGACATGCCAGGAATTTAATTATGCAAACTTCAAAGTTACAAAAAATTTTATTTCAAGATAAATCTGTTATAGGGTTGGTTGGTCTAAAATACCTTCCTGGAGGTTTCATGGCACATCTGTGATCCTCTGTCTTCCATCTTCCTAATGTCAGCATCCCAGGATGAAAAGTTAATCCAATTCATATTCTTGATGCATTCGGGCATTCAAATAATGTTTCATTCTCACCAAGCCCCACTAATGGAGATGAACAAATCTGCCCTGAGAGTTTGGCAGTTTCACAAGAGTTTCATAAATCCTTCTCGAAGTTCATTTCCTTTTCAGGGAATTCCTTCGCAGGAAAATCTTATTTGATTTTGATCATTTGCGTGGCTAATCAGTAAAAAACTTGTCATAGAGGAGGGACTTTTCGTGTGGCATTTAAAATTCTTGAAATTACAGCCTTTTCTTTACAGCCTTTACAGCCCTGTCAGTGTACACTGACAGCCTATATTTGGCCTAGGAATTGATTTTTTCTCCTTTACAATTAGCTTCAATTACATATACAGCCGCACTCCAATGTGATTTATTTCAGCATGGGAAAAAAAGGCTGATTTTTCAAATTTGGCTGCTGTGAGCTCACCCTTTTCTAAAATGGGCTGGGTTATCCATTCCTTCAAATTATTGACGCTTGTAACATGGATGACCTTGGCAAAGGCTATCCATTGCAATGTAGCTAGTTCCTTATTCCTAGTGGCAACGCTATGCCAAATGTGTGTGACTTGTGAACCCAGTGAATGGATGAGAGCAGCAAACCTTAACTATTCCTGGTGACATCCCTGTGCCAAATATTTCTGACTGTCTGATAGCAGCAAACCTCAACCTCGTATACATATTTGTATGGTACGGATTAACATAATGCTTTACAGCCCATAGTCATGTCATGAACCATTCCTTATAGGAACTCACAATCTACAGAGTCTTAGACTACATACACACATCAGATGATTCTTGTCCGATAACCGCCTCAGGGCTGGTATCGGATGAGAATCTGACATGTGTACTGCACGCGTCGTTCATGAATCCATCCTGGCGATTCCACAAACAATGAATGATCGTAATGTAAGTAAAGGGGAGAGAGCACAGCGGGGTGCCGCTCCATCTTTCTCCCCTCTCTATAGAGCAGAATGGCACTGTATTTACATGGCCTGTTCATGCATCCTTTCCAAGGACAAATATTGAACCCGTGTACACAGCCTAATGCCAATTGTGGGGGAAGCCAATTAATCTACCAGCATGATTTTGGGATCTAGGAGGAAATTGAAGGAAACCTAAGTATAAATAGGAAGCATCCTGTTCCATCTTTTTGGACACATTAGGGGGGTGAATCAGGCTTTAGCAGCTATGTGAAAGGGGTAATATCTTGTGCCTGCTCACCCACCTGCTGTCAATCGTAAACCTTGGCTTGATTTCCATGTGGTGGCTCAGTAGTGTGGCTTTAGGGTCTCATGGACATCATTTGCTCAGACAAAATAATGTTGAGTCTGCTATCTCCATAACATGCTCTAAAGCCAGGAGGCTTTTGCTCCAGGCATGTTAACAACCCGATTGCTCAGGCTTGGGCTTGACCCAAGATTCTGACAGTTCCTTTATGGATGAGGTTATCTTTGCACCTGTCCCTGGCAGCTCTTAAAGATCTCAACAAGACCTCCAGTAGCTGAGAGTTTTGCAGAAGCCTTAAGAAGCCTTCTCTTGCTGCCAGTCCACTTGTACATCTCTTGGCAGAGATCTATTGTAAGAGCAAGGTGAAAAGAAGTACTTTAAATGCTGAAAGGCAGCTGAAAATATACATCACAGTGCCAACTTCATATATCCAAATTCAGGGGGCATGGAAAATAAAGAGGTGTCTATTATGACTTTTTCCATCATTTTCTCCAGGAGGTAGAGGTGGGATTACATATCACCATCTTCATGTTTTAAATAAAAGAGGATTATGGAAGAGAAAGCAAACCTCACAACTTCCTGAGACAAGAAAGAGGGTTTGTTGTGCAGAATATTTAGGAAAAGGATGCACCATTGTCACACTGCTCACACATGTATTTCATAATGGATCAGAGTACAAGAAAGTGTTATTATCTCAATGAGGTAGTAACCAAGCTAATGGTCTAAAGCAGGCATAGTAAAGCCAGAGGAAACAGTGAGACCAAATGAGAGAATTGTATCTTCAAGGAGGTCACATTATATATACTGAGGGCTGCACATAATTAATTCCAGAAAAAGATAGTGACACTTGGGAATTTATAATAATAAATTGGCAGTTTACCAATCCCAAAGATAGGGAATAATGACTCCCTAAGGAACTCATCAATTTAACAACCATTGAAGGTCACAGGGAAGAGAGGGACGTATTCATCTCAATAACACCAGTTTTAATGGATGGATGAAAAGCTTTGTGAAAAGATTGAAGCCGTTAAAGCTGAATTGAGGTGCAGACAACCATTAGTGCAGCCAGAGTACAGAGAATAGTGGTCCAGTAGTCCAAAAGGAACCAAAGTTAAAGTAGAAAAATCCATTCCTTGCTGGCATTCTGTAGGGAAGGGCATTCACTCTCTGTAGGTAAGCAGCAGTATCATAGCAGAGGTCCCACCTGCCCCTTACTGAGCCACACCAATAGTTCTGCCATCAGAAAAGCTCAGGTCTCTCCTTTGTTTAAAAAGGGTGCTAGACCTCGACAAAGAGACCACTGCTTCCACGCGCGGGGAGTCGGGTGTCACTCAAAGGGGAAGAAACTTCCCCTTTAGTGACATCATGATGCCAGAACTGAGAACCACCAAAATTTTCTCGCAGACTGGACCACCGGTTGGCGACCGCTAACATAGAGGTTTCCACTCTGCAACATGATGGCAGGAGATCTTTTTTACTCTGCGCTGTTGCTAGCAATGAAAGAAAACCATCAGTAAGGCTATAAACACACGTCAGATGATTCCCCCCTGATACGAATCTTCCATGTGTACAGCGATCATTGAATTTCGTTCATGGTCCCAAATGACTAATGTACAATTCAATGGAGAAGAGCACAGCAGGGTGCCCTCCGCTCTTTCTCCCCCTCTCCTCTCCATAGAACTGAAAGGTGCTGTGTGTACAACGCTCATTCGTTTATCGTCACTCTTTTGTTGCTGGAAGCAATCACAGCCTATACAAGACTTTGCACTTTTTTGTTTGTATTCCTCTGGAATTTATTTATATCATTTAAACTGAGGGTTCAATTGGGCTTTAAGTAGCCACCTCCAAATCAATATATTTATCAGGATGCAGCCTAAAGCTGCGTACACACGCCAGATTTTTCTCGCCCGATAATCGGCATCGGCCAGATATCGGGCGAGAATCTGGTGTGTGTACAGTCGGCGTTGTTCATCGTTCGTGGATCCGTCCTGGCGGATCCACGGACGTTGAACAACGACCGATCCTAATGCAAGGGAAGGGGGAGAGCGCGCAGCAGGGTTCCGCTCCGTCACTCTCCCCCTCCCCTCTCCATAGAACAGAACAGTGCTGTATGTACAGCACCGTTCATGCATCGTGTAGTCCTTTGTCGTTGTCGTTTGTCGCAACGACAAAAATTGCACGTGTGTATGCGGCTTTAGGGCTTAGCAAAGGTTGTTGTATATTTCCATTCATCTGTGTGTATCTATCAGTCTGTGTTATCTGCAATTGACAGCCTCATTCAGTGTGGTTTGCTCAGCGCTAACGAAAAAAATTCTTAGGAGTGAAATCTCAACATTCATGACTTGATTTAAAAAAATGCAATGCTTCAGTTACTGATTTCCTGATAGAGGGCTTTTCTCTCTCTGTAGTCCGACTTCCCTTTTGAATATTTGGCTGAAAGTATGTGAACAACTTCAATGATGATTAAGTTCAGGCAAGGGCAGACATAAGGAGGTGCAAAGTGTGCTGCTTCACTTTAGCCGTGGACCCTTCTCAGCCAATGGGGCCCCAAGTCAGTTCATCAGGGGAGACCAAAGCTACTTCTGCACAGGGGCCCACTGTTCGCTATTGAGTTCCTGTGAAATATAGTGAAAATCCTTTCCATAAGAGTGGAGGCTGTTGGGTGCAAGGGGATGAGTGGGACTAAATCCATAATAATGGCCATGAATATAAAATGTGCTGTCCAACAAGCTCATATAGGTGTGCTGATCAAGTGTCCACAAATTCTTGGCCATATATATATGTATGTTGCTTGCACTTTGATTATATTATTATATTCATGTATGTTGCTTGTGTATTCATAATTTTTCCTACAAGTGAGCATCATGGTGGCTCAGGGGTTAGCACTCTGGCCTTTGCAGCGCTAGGTCCCAGGTTCGAATCTCAGCCAGGACACTATCTACATGGTGTTTCCAGGTTCTCCCAGTGTGAGTTTCCTCCCACATTTTAAAAACATTCAGTTCGAATAATTGGCTTCCCCCAAAAATTGACCTTATCCTGTATTAATGACATATGACTTTGGAAGGGACATTAGATTGTGAGCCCCTTTGAGGGACAGCAAGTGACCTTTCTATGGACTTTGTAAAGCGCTGCGTAATATGTCGGTGCCATATAAATACTGTATAATAATAATATCCTCTACTAAATAGCACCACCATATGCAACCCAGTAGTTTCCCACTCTAGTAGTAGTAGGGGAAAACTGTATATTGGGTGTTTAAAATTCCTCATCCTTCTGTCGTGACAAGGAAATATAGGGACACAGAGCGTTTCCAATTTTGAAAGAAGCAATATTAAACAAAGAGAAGTGGCCTTTGTGCAAAGCTTGAAAGTAAATTACAGCAGAAAGGTTACATTGTAGTATGCAGCCGCCCTGCCTAATATGCATTGGGTGACAGCCAGCTTGCCAATCTTGACCAGGACACTATCTGCATGGAATTTGCAGGTTCTCCCCATGTTTGTGTGGTCCCAGGTACTCCGGTTTCCTTAACATTCCTAAAACATGCAGTAAGGTGTATTGGCTTCCCCCCAAATTGGCCTTAAACTGTATTAATGACATATGACTATGGTAGGGACATTGGATTGTGAGCACCTTTGAGGGACAGCTAGTCACATGACTGAGTGTTTTGTACATTGCAGCGTAATATGTTGGCACTATATAAATACTGGGTAATAATATTATTACAAGGCAGCTTTCTTAGAGAAGCACAGTGTTATAGAAGAGAGTGGACAACTATGCACAGTGCAGGTAATCTGAAAAACTGGACTGCATTGTTTAGTTAGCAAAGCCCCATGGCCTTGTCTCTACTCAATGCAATAGGTAGAATCGAGTGATTGGAGAATGGTCCGCATTGTTGTGTGGTTAGACAGGTCACACGATTGGGCTTTCTGATTTAGTTAAGGCAGCCATATGGCATTAAACGAATATAATGCTACATTTGCTTTATGTACAGTTTGTTTTAAAATGTATCTAAATCCGAAAATAACTTACTAGTCCTTAGATATAGTGGTGGCATTTATGAACCTGCCAGTAACACACTTCATGTCCCAGGGTGACAACAATGTATCTATGGAGCAGCAGTTCTCTCACTTGAGGCTACTCCACACATATTTGGACTACAGAAATCCCCTTTCAATAGGGATCTTTCCTGTAGTCCACAGAGGGTAACTGGCAAGAGATGCAGAATGCAATGGACAAAGGAATGCTCTGAATTTCAGGCAGGATCAACAGAGGAACACTTTTAATAGGATATTTAAGGGAAAAGAAAACAAAATAAGAGAAGATTGTTGGGATTTACATACACTGTAATCATTCTTGAAATTCAGATTCCGCGACCCCTCACTGGCACAAATTATAGGAATTGACACAATGCCAGGTTGTTTACTGGTTGATCTTCAGAAGTTTTGTTAAAATTTTCCACTATGGCTGAGTATTCTGTATCTGATCCCCGGTGCTCCCAGATTTTCTATAAAGCAATTTTCCACTTGTCCATCTCTAGAGTGTAAAGCTGTTGCCTGTATTACACGGGCAGTTATTTTTGTCTTGTGATAACTGCATACCACTTCATATAGTGCAGCCTGAAGATAATGGCAATGTGAAAAGGTTTCATGTCCAAGTCTATCCACACACACAGAAATCACATCACATTCTTCATGAGTATAATCTGGGCTGATAAATAAGGCATTTAGCTGGATTGGAAAGTTTAAACCAATCAGCAGTCTTTATATAATTCTACTACAAATATTATTACCAATAACAGGAATAAAACAAAGGCAGAAGGTAAAAAAAGACCTTCCTCTAAATCAAGTGATCCCTTGCAGCTCCTATGCTGCAAGGGGCCAACCGCTCATACACTCACACTGCAGCGCTGATTGTTATAGAGCACTTCCAGAAAAGTGAAACAATTTAATGAATTGATAAGCAATTACCAAGCATGTGGCCATGTTAAGCAAAGATGGTCCCTTGCTCTTGGTTGAAATTGGAGATTACTCTGATGGTTTCTGTGAAAGCGGGAGAGGGGGGTAGTTGAGATTCAGAACAACTGCTAAAATGCTAATTCATGGCTGGAAGTAGGAGCAGAGAAAGCTGTCGTGTTACTGCTGGGGGGGTTGATCAGGTTGAGCTGAGCTGCTGAGTTTTTTCTGCGACTCGGAGCAGGGAGAGCTGGGCTGCTGAGTTACTTCTATAAGGGTAGGTTGAGACCTGTTTCAGGATTGAGTTATTCTGCTGGGCTACTCCTGGCTGGTACCTTGTACTGCAGCATGGTGGTTTTTGAAGAATCTGCACCTGGCCTATGGAGCTGTTACAGGGGGATGCTACTATGTAAGCAGTGAGTTTCCCTGGCATGAGTAAGTGGTAAACACACTGCAACCTCACCACCAGTGTGAACCAAACCTACGGGAAGGGAGCTGAGTAGCTCAGTCACTTCTGTAGGGGGCAGAAGTAAGAATTGAGCTACTAAATCACTGCTGGCAGGGGATACAGATTAGGCTGAGCTGCTGAGACAAAAATCCTGTCCAGTTCCTATGCATCTCCAATCTCAGGAGACAGCCTCAAATTAGTAAATGGGGTTCTGCTGCACACACAGGAAAGGAGAATGGTGGTATCCTTAGTGTTCGCATATCCTTATTATAGATTTAAAAGATTTTTTTATGCATAGGGTTTAGCTGAATTTGGCCATGTGCACATGTTCTATCTGTCCTACTTTGCTACCACTGTTTGCCCATCCAACCAGTCAGGAAAAAGCCTCTAAATCATCCCTGGTTCTTTAGCTAGCTCAGACACTCAGCATTCATGTAATGTGTCTCCACTAGTCCCTCGCTATGCTGCATTTCCTTTACACCTGCTGATCAATTCAGTGCTTTTCACCTGTTGATCGAATCAGTTGTTTGCAGCTTATTCCCTTGTGCTGTTCCAGTGTTCCGGTCTGTCTGTGGATATCCCCTGTGCCTCCTGTTGCTTCCAGTGTCTCCTGTGTTCCCTGTGTCTGCTGTGGCCCGTGCCACTGGTGTTTGTCTCCAGGATCCCTAGTATTTGGCTTGTGTGCCAATGGACCGCAACCTGGCAGTAACCAGCAGCGAAACATCCTCACCATCAGAGGCTCTGGAGAAGACCTGGTTACTGCTTAGACTCTGCGCCTTGGCCCTTCTCAGGCCTCGCACCACTTCTATGCAAGCTTTAGCGCCCCCCTAGTGGCCCTGTCTTCCTGATCGTGACAATAACCTCGTCACATGCATGGCTCCAAGACTTTTCTAGAGCTGCCCTCCTTGAACTCTCTGGAAGGGTCTTCCTCATCCCTTTCAGCTTGCCTCTACTTTCAGCACATTTAAAAGAGCCTCTAAAACTCAACTTTTCACACTCACCTACCTGTCTTCTTCTGTCTGTTAAATCTTCACTACTTACCCACCATTCCATACCCCCCTCCTAATGTGTGCTGCTTCCCCCTCCTCTTAGATTGTAAGCTCTTCAGGGTAGGGTCCTTTCCTCATGTGTCACTGTCTGTATCTGTCTGCCATTTGCAACCCCTATTTATTGTACAGCGCTGCGTAATATGTTGGTGCTTTATAAATACTGTTTAACATTAATAGCAGCAAGTGCAATATTTTTTTTAAAGTGGTAAATATTTGTCTGTTGCAGCTGGAAATGTAATAGGGCAGATAAAGTGGATGTGGTCGGGAACAGATGCTGTAAGATAACTCGTTGGTTGAAGTAAGCATATTGTGACGTTGGTAAAACATGATAGCTGCTAATTCCATCTCTGAGCTCCGCTCTCAGCATCTCCTGCCCAGACTTTACATTAACCCCAGACACATGGGCCCTAATAGATACCTAAAGCTGCTCTGGTGGCTTCTTCATCTCTGCTTTGGAAAACAATGTAACAAGTGGCCCTGTTGGAAAACTTAACCTCGGTTCCTATACTGGTGAAATAAAAAATATGTTAAATTTGTCCTTACTTCTGGTTTTAGCAACGGGCACCAGGACATATCAAGCAGTTAATCTCTCCCAGTGGGGGAGAAAGAGAGAATAGGGAACCTGCAATGGTTCCTTACACTTCCCTACTCTATCAAAAAAAAAAATCTAGCATGGAAAAAGTAAGAGTTTAAGTGCATTAAGAATGCACCCTTGCAATACAATTTGCAGTGTTTGCTGCAATGCTGGGTGATGTACACCTGTTGCCCCCTGCCAGGCTCTGATTTAACACAGACCAGGTGGCTGGGTGTCCTTTGAATGACGGCTCTGCCGGTGTCACTTCTCATAGCACTGAAAAATGTCCTGTGATTAATAGCTGGTAACACAACAACCCGGGTTTCAGCCACTCCATCATCCCGATGCTGTTACTGACTTAACCTATTTGCAGGAGGCCTGAGCAGCCTTGCTGTGATGTTATGGTACAGCTGTTGTCATAATTTTTCCTGTTTAATGCTAATATTTTATATTTTAATATTTTGTCTTAGTAAGGAAACATAAATGTGCACCTGTCACAAAGCACCACCCACAAAATATACTTTGCACATGAAAGGTTGGCACCTCCACAGCAGAAATGGCACTTTTGTAGGCACTGAATTCCCAAAAACCTAGCACCTGCAGTATGCAAAATGTGTGTGTTTGTATGCAATCCAAGGATCCGGTGTAATTAGGATTTTGTCATGCGTGTCAGGGAGAATGCTGGTCAGTTTTTCATTTGTCATGTCAAGGTTGGATTCGACCTCCCAATATGGCACTTGAGGAGACCTCAAGCTAAGAATATGAAGGTGGTCAGCCTCCGCTGGGCCCAGGACAGGGTCATATCTGGACAATGTCTTGTTTAGTAAAAGGCTAGGAGATTATAAACAGAGGTCCAGAATCCCTGGATTTGTGGACAGCTCCACCAGACATGTAGCATTGTTCCCTGCACTCCAAAGTCACTGAAGCAATGACCAGAGAGAGCATAGTCCATATGTGTCAATTGGGAAGGAGTTAGGTACCATCGGAGTAACATCTTGTAGGCAACCTCGACCGCCTGTAGCAGTATGCTCTATTTAATGAGGATCCAAAGCATCCACCAATAGAACATTTCAGCCACCCAATAATAGCTTGAGATTGCAGAAGTTATTGACCTGGCAGCACTCTTCTCTGCATCTCTAAGTTCAGCTAGCATAAGTGAAGAAAACACTTAGTACTTCCAGGTATGATAAAGAAACTGACACCATTTGCTAGTGCTGGTGCTAGGATCAGTGGTGCCAAATCAATATAGAAAGATCTAGCACTGTGTAAACTGTAAACCAGCCAAGGCCCAGAATGCATTAGCAGAACTGTCACCAATTTTGCGCCTGAGTGATTGGAATAATATTCCAGTACACAAAAGGTGAGTAGGTATACCTAGGTGAGTGGTCAGCAAAGTTAAAATTTTGCTTTCCCTGCATGGGCAAAGTACAGTGTAACTGTAAGTAAAAGAAAAAATGCTCTAGTATTCGGTTGGGTTCACACCTTTCTATATTCATTTATAAGGCACACTGATTTTTGTTTTAATGTGCATTTTTTACAGCACTAAATGGTCCATAGCATGTGGACACAACTCCAATATACAGAACTGCATATGTCCCTGAGTTAACATGTCTCAGCTCTGAAATGGGAAACAAAAGCTTTACATTCCGCACAATATAGTGAGGATGGAGAACCTGATACCAGACCATTCATTTCAGGAAAAGACTTCCCTTAAGGTTTTATGTGCATTTATCATATTCTACAAAATATTTACCCATCAAGATCTCCCATGTGTATACAAAGCCCTGATGGTGGTGCTGGGAGCCGTCCTCTTGGATGTGATGACAGCAGCCCCAGAGTGACCCTTTATACCATCTCCTTACTCCTTCCATGGATGCTACATGAAAGGTAAGGCAGGGAATAGGAGCTGGCACTGCATAGACAGTGTTGAAACTTCCCCAAAAGAAAGGCTTTAACATACATGGAGGGGGTTGTTCTAGGGGAATAACTCTTTATATAATAGTAAAAGTTACCAGCAAGATATAAGGCTCATTACAAGTGAATACAAATAACGAAAAGAAAAACTCTAAAATTAAAGAGGTTCTCTTAGTTTGTGGTACGTTGTTAATGCCCTAAATGTCTATGTGTCACCACAGAGAATCTGGGATATAGCACAGGAGAAAGCAAAGACAACGAATTGACCTTTTTTTTTGTCCCTGCACTTTTTTTAAATCACTTTACTTTATGTCAGTTATCTTGAAATATTTAGGACAGTTATGTGCCATCATGAGCAATTCCTAAGATGTTGGTAGTCCTTCCTAATAGACAGGGAGTGGGGTTTACATGATCATGATATCCTGTCCTTACAGAAGAGGCACTATATACAGGCGGAAGCAGTACATTAATACACGTCTTTTAAAAAAAAAATCCTAAAGGGAGAAAAACCTGCCCTGAACACTAAATTGTGCTTGGAGAGGAATTAAGTTTTATATCCAGTGTTAAAGTGTATGTCAGGGCTACATTCTAATTAGTGCTTTACCCCCTAAATTAAAGTTCCATTTGGAAAATCTATGACCAGGCAGGTGATGTCCCTTCTGCAATAAGGACTTTTACCTGCCTAATCACTGTTTCAGCTACCAAAATTCACTGAGCTGGAATTGTGCAGCCCATGGTACGGAGAACATCTCAGCTTCCCCTGTGGGTCAATCAAAATCAAAATGTCAATCAAAATGGTCAAAGTTCAGAATGAGGAATAGAAAGAAGAAAATGGTGGTGCCTCTAAGAGAATGTGGACAGGTAAGTAAACGCCTGGTTTAGTTCTGCTTTAAATTAGAAGTACCATATGCTAAAGTGGAACTAAACTAGAATACTCACCCATACCATTCCATCGCAGGATGCCACCATACTCCCTGCACGTTATTCGTTTCCAGCATGTGCAAGGGAAGCTGGGACTCCTGGCTACTGTGCAGTTCAGCTTTCTTGACAGAAACCCAAGCCAATCAGGCAGGTAAAAGAGATGATTGCAAAAGGGTCATCACCTGTCCCTTTATTTAACAATGGCCTGATCATGAAGGACTTTGCAAAGTACAGAATAATATCTCTTGATCTGCCAGAAAAGCACTCAGCTCATAAGTCCTGTTGTGGGCTGACAACACACAGTGTGTCATGTGTATACACAGCCTCAAGCACATAAAGGTTATTCGTAGCATAAGAACAAGGAGGAATCTATGAGATAACGCAGGTGTGAATGGATCAGCTCTGGATTTTTGTCTGAAGTTTTTTTTTTATTTTTGATTTTTTTTATTAGTTATAAGAAAACACTTGAAGAGTAAATGTAAAAGACCAAAAGGGAGTAAAACATAAAGTGAATAGCTGGGGTTTACATACACTTTTTTTTTTTTGATAGGCAGCCAGGCTGGTACAGCCAGGCTTGGATGGATCTCTTGATGGGTGTTTTCCTAAAGCAGAAATAAACCCAAATTAAAAAAAAAACACACTTACTTTAATCCTGCAGATCCGTTCGGAGGTTGTTCCAACGAGTCCCGCATCGTCCCGGATCCGTCTTTGGCCCGGCTTCTCTCTTCTTCCTGTGTCACCTGAGTCATGTCATGGCAATCAACGCAAGGGTAGGTGCTGCATCTTTTTCTTTTTAAAAAAAAGGGTGTTGCACTTAAGCAAACAAATTTTTTACTTTAAATAAAAGGGTTGTTCTGAGAATTCTGAGTTTAGGTCGGCTTTAAACATCCTTCCAAGAAAACCAAAGTACCAAATTGGCTTTCTATCAGGCTTCCTGATTTTCTCCGAACCTTTTCATTCCTATCTGTGGCTTTGGGTTGCTCATCTCTGTTGACTAGTTTTTGGGACAGATACGTTTTTTTTTTTTACTTTACTTTACGTGACTAAAAAATGCATAATCCCCCTCAGACATGAGTGGAATAGGACTGTATCATAACAAATATATGCCAATTTATTGGACGTCACATTTGTAAATTGGAGTTTTAATTGAGGAGTTTTTGTTTAATTGGAGTTTTAATTTAGTCTCTTTAGACACTATAGTGAAATAAATTGATGGTTTATTGCAGTTTATTGGATAAATTTTGTTTTCTTTTGTGTAAGATTATTGATACCTGCAAAGCCCCCTATCTATCCTTGCATTTTTCCATACACAGTATATTTACAGTCTCTGGTTGGCTTGCCCATGATTGCAAGTGTAAGGGATGCAAATGTACATAAAGAAACCACCTAAATGTAGAGGCAGCCCGATTTGCATGGTCTCTAATTTGCTGGATACATATTAATTTATCTAGCAAACAATAGTCCTTGAATGCCTATCCTTAGTCTGTGTGATGTCACACATACAGTGCAGTCTGTACAATATCATTGGTGACACCTTTACCAGGCTTACATGCCAGAAATAGATGGAGCTGCTGCCTGTGTGACACCACTTCTATGTCAGTTGATGTCTGACACCGAATACATTTTGCCCTTTGTTGACATTTAAAATAGAAGTGATCTCTGATTGCCCACAGGACCCCATTAGAAAAGAGAGCCGTGCGTAAAACCAATGAACCATTACAGGTCTCTCTGTTTCTGTCTTCCGTTCTTGCAGGGATTTGAATCTCAGCTAAAACATGCTTGAATCTATTCCACAGCATGCCATAGTTGGGATGATATAAACCAGGACTTTAAAAACATTTCCATGATGCAATAGAGTTATTGTGCAGGAAATAAACAAGAAAAGCTGATACAAGTTGTAAGCTTCTCTCTTGTAATGCATCCAGTTTTTGTGAGAATGGAGTTGATTGCAGTGTGTGACCCCTGACTGATGGAGTCCTGGGTGTTCTGAGTGCCAGCTAGGTGACAGCTGCAAGATTCCAGGCCTGAGCTTAGTGGAAGGACTTGGCGTCCTAGTGACTCCCAAGTGACACCCCAGCTGTGTAATGCCAGGGAGAAGAGGAGGGCTCTGGCTAATTTTGGTCTCTGCTAAATAAATATTGTTGGTGCAGAACCATTTACTTAACCTGTTCGCTGTCTTCTTAGCAGAACAGCTGGGAGGAGGTAACGAGCTGAGTGAACACATTAGACTCTTCTACTACTTAGTCACCATTAACATAAGCATTCTGCTGTTGTCATAAAGAACACAACCCTAGCTCGCCATTTATAAACTCCTCCATCACATGCTGCATCAGCTTTAGAAATTAAATTCAGCGTCACTGTAGTCATAGGTCAGGGGGTGTGACCGCCATAAGAATAACAGCAAAGATTATAGAGGCTGTCAGACAACCTTTTGTCCATATTCAATAACTTTTGTTCACTCCAGCAATATACATATGTAATAAATGCAAGCTCAGGAGCTGCATCATCCAATCATTGAACAGGGAAGGTGGCGGTGCCCATCCTAGGTCCCGGACCTGTCATCGCTGCAGGGCAACAGACCAAGGCATGTGCCATAATCGGCCAGTATGGATTATGGCAGAAGTTTACCAACCACCAAAAAGTTTAGTCTGGTCGGTAGAACAAAGTGTAGAGTAAGGCAGGGAAATGCAGGCCAGGGAGCCAATTACACATGCAAGTAAGGCACACGCCTACTGGATGAGAGAGCCTAGATGAGCAATCATCTCTGGTATCTTTTTGCAATCATGGGGTTAATCGATTATTAAAATCCATTGGGAATCCACCAATGAGGTATATGGGAATGGTCTGATAGGGGATAATAATGGGTTTGGAATGTAGTGGAAAACTTAGGTTGTAGCATTCTCGGTGGGGAGGTTAATAGGGAGGTCACCTTCTAAGACTCCAATGAGGCACCAGGTAGTTTGAAACATTTGTAGAGTTGGATGTGGATTTGTGGTTGCGTTCAATATTTCAATAAAACTGTCCTATGTTTCAAAGAATTGAAAGGTTGTAGAATCTTTGGATTAGGAGGCCTCAACCCAATAAAAAAAAGTGTTAGAGCTAGGTGAGAAATAGCTGGATCGATGGGAGGATGGTAGATATGCAGTAATGGAGGATGAATTTCCTACCAACTGCTGACAGGAGTAGTAACAGACATTTGGCACCTCAGGAGTAGCTGATATTGTCTCCATCCACCGTACCAAAAACTGCCCAAGTGGGGGTGAACGGTAACGATAACGTACCAAATGCATTTGGATATAGCGGGCAATTTGTCTCCAAAAGTGTTTAATTAGGGGGCAGTCCCATAAATTATAATAAAGATCTGCTTGCTCTACACCACATTTCAGACAGTTACTGGATTAAGACAGGTCCATGCGGTGTGCCTACAATGGGGAGATGTATGCTCTGTGGAACAATTTAAAAAACATCTTGCGGTACTGCACAGATGGCACTGCTTTCTAGGACACTCATAACATGCGTAATAGAGATGAAGCCATAGGTGCCATTGTGGTGTCAGAAAAACAGGAAGTGCTTAGAGAAGGAATAGTAACCTGGGGAATGCTACCATTTTTATTAGGGCCATGCGGCCCATCCAAGAGGCCCGAAATGGGATAGTAGGTTCTTGATGATAGGATGGTAGGTATCAGGGTTCGTGATAAAAAAGAGGACTTTGTTTGCAAAAGCCATCATTTTAATTTCCGTGGTGCCAAAGGCGAATCGTGTGAGGTGTGGGTTGGAAGTGAGGAGATGTAGAAGAGGGTCAAGGGCATTATTGAAGAGAAGTGGGGACAGAGGACATCCCTGTCCGGTGCCTCCTTGCATGTCTATTGCATGACTATTAATGAGGTAGTAGGATTTGCATAGACCAGGGGTGTTAAACTCAAATCACATAAGGGGCTGGCATCTAAAACACAGGCCAAGTCACGGGCCAAACTTTTTCTCAGGATACATAGTCTTAGTAGACGTATACACTTAGGTACATAAATATTTGGATAGAGACAACTTTTTTCCAATTTTGGTTCTGTAACATTACCACAATTACTTTTCAATGAAACAACATAGATGCAGTTGAACTGCAGACTTTCAGCTTTAATTCAGTGGGTTGAACAAAAAAGATTGCATAAAAATGTGAGGAACTAAAGCCTTTTTTTACACAATCACTTCATTT
>NC_092864.1:31942854-31955008 GCF_032062135.1 Pyxicephalus adspersus
TTTTGCCCAATCGATCGTTCGTCGTTCATTTTGAACGATAAAAATTGGAAGTGTGTACGCAGCTTAAGTGTCTGGAGACATTGCTAATGTAGCATCCCACTAAGATTCCACACCTGGAGCGGCAGCAGCAGCAGCAGCAGCAGCAGCAGGGTCTCGGTCAGAGTGTGAAGACGCAACTTGGGTCCTTTTGCCTGCAGCACAGTCAGGCATTTGTGTGGATTGCATTGCTTCCACGTAGCTTTCTGGGACGGGGGCCCTCTGCTTAAAGCGTGGTCAGGCACTTGTGTGGACCACCCTGACTTTCTACCTTTCTGGGACTGGGTCCTCCTGCCTGCAAATGTCAGGCTCTTGGATGCGGCAGTCACTGCAGGCCACATAAAACGACCAGACAGCTGGATTCGGCCTGCAAGCCTTGTGTTGACACCTGTGGTATATAGAGAATTAGAGATATATAGATATAGTTTAAAAAAGGTCCAAATTCATGATGCCCTAATGGAACATGTGTATAAGCTTTTGACAAGGTGAAATGACCCTTTTTTGGCATCAAGGCTTATCCGGTATGTGCTTTTTTTTGTTGTTGTAGGGGAATGTAGTGGCTGCGAACACCATTCCTATTCCTTTGGTAATGTGTCAATTGCGGACAAATCCCAGTTGTTGCTCTGTAAGGAGGGAAGGAAGAATGTGGTGGAGGCGATTGGCCATAATTTTAGTCGGTGTTTAGCAAAGCAACGGGTCTATAAGAGGAAGGTGACTCAGGATCTTTATGCGGTTTCGGAATGAGGGACGTGTGGTCCTCATTGAAGGAGAGAAAAGAAAGTTGGTTAAGGAGGAAGCCATTGAAAATTTAGCAAGGGTGAGATGTAGGGTTCGTACATTGCTGGCGGTAGGCCATCTGGTCCTCGGGTCTTTCCCATAGGGAAGCCTGCTGCTTTTTAGTTTTCATTGACCAATCACTGGTTGTGGAAGGGAAAAGACCTGTAAATGTTATATACCGGCCCAAAGAAAAAAAAAAAAAAAGACAAATCTCTGGCTTTACCAGACAGGGCTGTGCCGTGTTAGCAAAATAGCAATAAAATCCTCTGTTCATATTACAGGTGCAGAAGGATTATAACAGTCTCTGTAATACTGTTTTCATTGCAAAACAACCAATGACCTGAAATATGCAGCCAGTGAAGTCTGAACAAATGCCTTGTGGTATGTGGGATGCTAGTCAGAAAATAAAGAGGATGATGGTCATGTATAGCTGAAAGAAAAATTCTCCATACCATATTCAATGTCCCCATTACAAAAGCAAAGTCCCCCTTTCCTAGCTTTAACAACATAAAATACAAGAGATTAATGTTACAAACATTTTATTATTAATATATATTATTTTGGCAAAAAAAAAAAAAGTCACTCCTAACAGCAGAACAGACAAACACCCACATGGTGGTGAAAGATTCACCGCTCCTGTGCTAAGGCTCCCTGACATCATCTTGTGAATAGGAATAAAGTGTATCTATAGTTCTGGATGTAGTGGGTAAGGGGTAAAGCGCCATTCAGTTTTACACGGTCAGTGACATTCTGGAAAGACTTTAAACAACTTCCTGTTTCAGGTATACAGCAGGAAGTAGAAAAATAGAGTGACCCTCTTGAACAGAACAGATGTCCCCATGGAGAAATGTCTTCACATCTTGTTCCTTGGATAACTGT
Organism: Pyxicephalus adspersus; assembly: GCF_032062135.1. Taxonomy (NCBI): domain Eukaryota; kingdom Metazoa; phylum Chordata; class Amphibia; order Anura; family Pyxicephalidae; genus Pyxicephalus; species Pyxicephalus adspersus. Next base: position 31,944,547 of record NC_092864.1, read on the forward strand.
AACAGTTTGAATTTTTCACCCCTTGTGCTCATGATACTAAATTTAGCCCCGGCAGAGATAAAACTTGGTATTTTAACCCTTACCTGCTCCACCCATAACTAAGGAAGTTTTGGCTAAAGATACACTTTAAGGAGACTCAATCATAGAAGGAGAAAAAAAAAACCCCAAAACTTCTACAAACGCTCCTGCCACAGCCAAGTTTTGACACATATGGGTTATGTTCACATTTCCCAATAATCACTGGCCATAAACATTCCTATTGGCTTATTACTGAGGGGCCACCTCACTGGCCAATAGGAATGTGCCAGCAAGCTTCAGCACTTGTGATACCACTTTTGTATGTTCCATATCAGAACAGCTGGATATTCAGACACCATAGGAAGGCTGTCAGAACTGAACACGATGTCATTCTTACAGCCAAAATGCCAGCATTTCCAAGCTGAGCCCCAACCCATACATTCAATTCCTCCATCACTATGACAGGCAGCCTCCAAGCTGACTGGGAGGTGTGGCAGGTAGGCAAAATTTGAAACTTTGAGAGCCAGTGTCTGCAGGTTTGTGTTTTCAGCAATGGGTCGAGATTCTTTTGAGCGAATTCAGAAATCACAGACAGGTGTATTGGACCTACAGCTGACCTGCAGGCTCTGCATTCCTATACACTTGTATAGGAAAGCCAATCGCATTAACACAAGCCCTTAGCAACTACTAAAGGTTTGCCTCCGTAAATTACCCATGTGTAAAAACCAGGTTTGGGAGGACGCATCAGGTTTGTTTAGTTTTACAAGTCTGTTCTATATTTTTGCAGAAGTTTTAGTCCCATCTTTGACAATCTCTTTAAGGTCCCAGTAGAATGTGGAGTAGAATGCTATGAAGAAACATACAAAATTTACTCCTGGAGTGCTCAGTGTGATTACATAGGAGCAGAATTATTCCTCCAAGAGGAGGTTCCAGGCACTTATATTCTAAGCATGGAACAGTGTAGAAAAATAACAGATTTTTTTGGAGAGGGGCGGTTTTCTTCTTGCAGTATTGCATTCTTGTGTAAAGACACAGTAGTAATCGGCACTCAATCCTTCTATCTAGAACTCCTGATCCACTGAGGTAGACTGTGTAGGTCAGAGGAGGCGGAGCTAATTAGGAGACGCTTGTCATGTGACCAAGGCAGGCTCTGGCAAATTAGATAGTGACTGGCATAGTCGTGTTCCCTCTGGGAGCTTGGGCTGATGACGGTAAGAGGAAGTGTTTAAAGATGTTGGCTTTCCTTCTGGAGAGGTGAGCAATGTACTGCAGAGAACAAAAAGTACAGAAATTTAGGAAATTTGCATATATCATGTAATTTAATTTCAAGCCTTTAATGCAAAGCTACTGTAACATGCAAATGCCTTTCCCTTTGTGTTTTAGATATTTAAATATAATTTAAAGCATTCATATAAATCCCCCTTCCAGTTGTTAAGGGTTTTGTTAGGGTTGTTAAGGGTTTTGTTAGGGTGGATTTGTGGGAATTGGGGGCCCATTTGGCCAAATGTGGGGCTAAGTACTGATGATGAAATTTGAGAATTTCATTCATGACATCCTAAAAGTTTTCAGAAAGGTTGAGGTTTGTTTTGCCTAAATGTCTGTTTGCTGTATGTACGGTGTATAACTTTACATTTGTTCATATTGAGTGATGGTTAGGTGTCCATTAAGGCTGTTGTCTTTGCTCTGTTTTCTCCCAGGTTTGGGGTCTTAGGTAGGTTGATTGGTCAGACCAGGATGGCAACTGATGTGAAAAGCACATTTAAATTACATAGGGTAAAAGAATCAAAATCTACAAACACTTGGGGTACCCACTCTGCAATTACTTATAATTGCACCAAGATAATAAATTATGTGATCTGCCTAAAATAATACCTTACACTGCAATATAAACAATGTAATCTACTGAATTTTACTAAATAAGTAGATCCTGGACCTCGATGACTAGACTTAAACACCCCTAAAGCTAAATTATACTGAATGTCCGCCAGCAAGGAAACAAGGTGGGCTCTATTTGTTGCAGCTTCTAATGCACATTGTGAAAAGCTCAGTATGCAGTAAACTCACAAAACAATTTCAGTACAGGATAGGGGCCTAAATAACTATGCAAGACTTAAAGGTAGGCTCGAGCTCAGCTTTTAACTAAACTCCTAGAGCACACAGATATTTCACTACTATAGATGAATCCACTACTCACCTGGGTGTGGTAAGGTCTCCTCGGATAAAGCCATTCAGATGAACCACACTGTGACCAGGAGATTTCTGTTAACACCAAATGATACAACTTAACTTTCCAACTGTCAAAATCATTTTCATGTCAATGAACGTATCTTACACGTGTTTAGAACAAACATATCAATTGCAGGCAAGCCAAATCCCATGGACTTATTGAGGAGCACACAACTATTTAAAGGCTGCATTTGACCTGCAAAGAGTTTTGCTGCATTTCTTTGGATGCAGGATGCACTCAGAGGCGGCCCTTTCTTCTCAATCACTGTTTTCCATTCTAACCCAGTACATATGCTGTGTAACATGAACCATAAAAGTGCTATTTCCCAGGAATGTATTGGAAATTACCTACAAAGCACACTCTAATATTGTTCTACAATATCTATAGGAATCAATATTGCATTCAGAAAGTTTCCATTGGTATGAAAAAGTGGGTCAGTACAATTCCTAAAGCCAAACAGATTAAAAATGTTCTCATCAGCAGGCTTAACAAAACCTACCAAATTGTACCAAATGGCAAAAATTGATCTTATGCCATGTTCTGGACATTCACAAAGTGCTAATGTTGGTGCAGTTTCATTGCCGCACAGCTTGGGAAACCCATTCAGGACTCTTTAACTGATGCATCAAAGTAATATGTACAAAGAACTGGAGTCATTTTTCCCCATCAGCAGTCAAAATCTAGTGTCTCAGGGGGAAGTGGAACCTCTCAGTGAATACACTGCATTATGTCAGGATGATCAAGACAGGTAAAAGGGATAGAGGAACTTACCACTGGGGAGTGTGGAAGTTGAACAGAGCCCATATGAAATTTCATCATACAAAGACTTCTCAGCAGCTCACATCCTGATTAAAAATAAAATAAATGTTACCAATCAGTATTAAGAAGATTATTACAGGTCAAATTGTGTAAACTGTGCAATAGTGTAAAAGTGCAAAAAGTGATCAGAACAAGTAGAATATTAAGCATTTAAATCCTCAATTAACTGACAGCCATATCCAAGTATATGTATAGTAAACAACACAGGCTTCTAATCACAAATTCTGGGCTGTGAAGTGCAAAGTGGAGGATACACTCACCCTTCTCTCGATCATTGTAATACTTCTGTTCCCACTGGTTGGTGAGAATGTTGAAATAACGCTGCTGCTCGAAAAAACGAAGATACCGCGAGGAGATGGGGGACGGGAAGATGCGTTCAAACTGCCCACAACGAGAAAGTTCATCCTCAGTCTCTGCCAGAACCCGCACATCTTCTGGGGTCAGCTGGTCTAGCACTGTGGCATACAGATCCTACAAGGTTTACAAAAGCAGATTATAAACATTCATAAAAACAATAGAACAAAAAGTGTATACGTAATAAGGAGGTTAATAATGACAAACGCTGCAGTATGCGCGTTCACATGAGTAAGTTTACACAACACTCCAAGGCTATGTATACGTCAGACAGTTCTCGTCCGATAATCGCCTCAGGGCTGGTATCGGACAAGAATCTGGTGTGTGTACAGCGCTCGTCCAAAGTCATGCATGAATCCATCCTGGAGGATCGACGAATGATTGTAATGAAAGTGAAGAGGAGAGAGCGCAATGGGGTGCCGCTTCGTCTTTATCCCCCCTTTCCTCCCCATAGAGCAGAACAGTGCTTTATGTACAGTGCTCGTTCATGCATCTTTCAGTCTTTTGTCGTTGTAAAGGATTGTGAAAGCTCCTTTCCAAGGACAATTGCTGAACGTGAGTATGCAGCCTAATTTGATGATATTTTGAGAACTTGAGCACTATGTATCAGAGTGCTCTGGTTTTTTTTTATTTTATTTAAAAAATAAAATAAAAAAAAGTGCTTTTTTTGCAACTCAGTGAAACTTATCTTCTGCAGACCCCTTTCATTTTCACCTACAGTTTTACCTGGAGCTCAGCTATAAAAATATTTTTACATAAACCTCTTCTCTCCTTTAAAGGCAAAAAGTCCTAACCCGGCTTTGTTATCCACACACTGAAATGGATCGATTGTTAGGATTTATATAGGCTTTATTACACTTACAAATGACCAGTATCTGCATCTCCCATAAAAAGTGTAAGAATGACTCCTATTTCCTGCATTTTGGGTATACTTGAAGTATACCCAAATAAATACCCTTGTTGATTTTGTCAGAAGTTCAGGGCTGTCCTGTGTTATTTCAAGGTTTTTATTTATTATTTCAAGGTGTTATTTTCAATGTTGAAAGTTGATCTTACCTTATCTGGCAACTTTTGGCTTAGGTAATATGCCCGCTTCATCTTTTCATCATTTATGATCTCCGGTATGCGCCCATGGTCCTTTGCACTATGAGACAGATGGATTTTATCCAGACTACGTTTTTGACATTGAATGGAAAAAGCAAATTTTAAGTCAGCGCTAAAAAAATTGCAATGGTTTTACCAAACATCACTTCAGATACTTTAGGGCTTGCCACACTGCAGCACACACACACATGCTTTTTTGAAACACATTTAAGTTGCTTGATCATTTGTTTTTAGTTTTGCTTAATTTTACTGGAGTGTGTTGGAATGAAATTCAGAAAATTTTGAAAAGGTCTTTTACAGTGTCAACTCAGCGCGTTGGGTGTGAACTAAAGCTGAGTTTTTCAGCTGTCTCACCTGGTAACTGAGCCACCAGAAGCATTACTAGCACTTATGTCCTCTTTATTGGGTAGCAGGAATCCGGCCAGATTGAGGAGATCTCTGATCATCTGACCTTTAATATTCACATCCAGAGGGGAATTGGAGTGAAGGCTGTAAAAGAAAGAAATGAGAACCATTGTGAATCTTGTTAATAGTTTCTTTGTTACTAGAACCTAGTTTTTACATTCAAAAGCTTCAGACCAATTTTTCTCTCCAGTAATTTTCATTAATAGAGGGGCACCATTCCTGTTTTACAGCAAATCGAAGGAAAAAAAAAAAACACAAATCATACAGTAAATACTTCTTTTTGACAGGGAAAGTTTGTATTTGAATATTTTTATAAAACTTTTCTGAAAAGGGTATAAAAAAAAACAACATAGGAAAAAAGGTAAAATACAAGCAATAAGGACAACACAACAACCAAACAGTCCTCATCTTCTGAGAAAAAAAAAACATATCATGACGTAAATACAGATAAGCAGGAATATATTCAGGAAGTTGCAATAGTCATTTAAAAAACAAACCTTTCTGTCCTAAGGACACGGACACATCGGTAAGTACTAGACTGGAAGGGGGAAGGAAAAGGGGGAAGGGTGAAGAGGACTCAAATTACGCAAACAGTATGGAATGAAGAAAGATTATTAAACTAAGGAGATCTATAATCTTTCCAGGGATCTCAGATGGAATCAAATTTTCCCAGAATATTATTGAGTGTGTGCGTAAGCCTGTTAACCATGATCCAATCCTTTTTTACAAATAGTGGATCCAATTGGATTTCCAAGATTTAGCCAAAGTGATGGAGGAAGCTAACAAAATAAGTTTTAGGAGTTTTAGAGAGTATTTTGAAATCTCCACATCACATTTGCTGAAAAGGGCACATGCGAGTGTGCACTGTAAATTCCTATTTAAGACCCTGGAAATGATTTGAAATATCTTCGTCCAATAGTCCTTGGCTTTAGGGCAGGAGCACCATATGTGAACCATGGAGCCAACCGCATCACATCCTCTGGAACACATAGGGGACGAAGGATGCCATTTAGCAAGTCAATCCGGCACCAGGTACCATCCAAGTACAACTTTATAATTAGCCTTCACTAGAGAGGAGTTAAGCGAAATTTTATATAAAGAAAATGCAACTTCGCTTCACTCCTTGAGACCAGCGGAGTCCCAAATCCCTTGTCCAACCTTCCATATACTTCTTTGGATCTGCTGGTTTGTTTGGACACTGCAATAGAAGCCTAAATGAGAAAACCACAATGACAAGCCCAAAACAAGAAGGAATTTAAGCTCTTTATCAAAATATAGTCCCCCCGATTCACACCATACTAGGACACCATACTGAAAATTAGATTTTGTCTTAACATTCAATCTGTGTAAACCTTTTAGTTTATATTTTCCTCCCATTATCCATTTTTCTATAGGCAGAGGTAGCATCCAGAGACCGGATGTGTCTCTCAGCCTCCATCCCAATCAAAATCCTTATATTGCATGGTGCTCCGTGTGCAGATCAGTGTTACCTGGGTGAGATGTTCACTTCGAGGACCCAAGGCTTCAGATTCTCATCTAGCATGATGTCAAAGCCAAACAGCTCATGGCAGCTGTGTGGGTTCTGGACGTACATTTTCAAAAAGCTGTTTACATATGGCTCAGACCTGAAGAAAGATGCAAATTTTGTTACCATTTGCGGTCACTGTAGACCATTGTGAAAAATGTATTTGCGAGTGTGTGTTAGAATAAAAGCACAATGAAACTTAAGGTTATTTGGCTGATTTAAACTGAAGTGCATCAAAACAAAACCTGCCCTCTTCTTGCATGGTGCAGAGAGGGATTGTGGTGGGGAAGCAGTGGTCAGACATACTCTTTGCTAGAGCTGTAAAGAAACAGGTCTAGCACTAATTCATTGACCATTCAGGAGAAATGACTGTGATCCTTCTCTGCAGCATAATGGAGGGACACTGCTGCTTTCTGCAAAAAAATGAACAGTGGGACTGCACACAACTTTTGTTTTAATGCAAAATGTTTATTTAGCTAATTTTAGACAAGCTATGGCTTTAAAGCCTTTCAATACGAAAATATAGGCACTTCTAAAGCTCTGCTTGTACCTGTGTAATAGAAAATATGTGTTACAATGCAGGACTGTACATTGCAGTTGAAAAGTCTACTTCGTCCAATCACATTTGTGCTGTACATTGCCAATTTGTTATTCCACAATGCCCCTTTAAACAAACCAGTTCCATTTTCAAAAAGATCACTGCCCACATGTAATATGTTGTGCTCAATGATCACCAATGTTGCACTCCATATATTCCTAGCACACTGCAGCTCCAGTAGGAGGATATGAACCCACCTGGATGCATGTGTGATGCTAGTCCCTTCACAAGGCATCATAGGAGAATTAGTTTACTCCAGAGAAGAAGTACTAGCATATGATGTGGCAGACAGCTGGAAATCTGGCTGGAACACTGTATGCAAGGAGCATTTTTAAAGACCATACATACATACATACGTACGTGTATACACACATCTTTGGAACTAATTTTGCAGGGAATTTTAAGGGGCATCTATGACCCCTTTTCATTAAATTGAACAACTAATTCCACAAAAAACAAGAAATAGAAGTTTTCTTAGGATCTTTGCATTTTCACTCACGCAATAATTGTCTTTATCACCATCTCTTTGATCTTCTCCCAGATCTTTTCACTACTGAAACCCTTCTGGTTGAGGTACGTCCACAAAGCCTTGAGTGCCCTACACAGAGAATGATGTTAATATATCTCCTTAAATATTAGAAAAAATTAAAAAAAGTACAATAAAAAGAAACTGAGCTGCACAATCAAAATTTATCTAATTAAAACCAATCCAATTCCATCTTTCATTCAACTTTTGCATTATGAAAAAAATAATAAAAATGACTATGACCAAAATGTATGTTTATTTTATGTATATTTTCATGAATGACTGCTCTTCTTTTGTTCAACCCTAAACTTAACAAGACAAGAGCTCCGAGCTCTGGTTTCACATACCATTTATGTCCCTGGCAAGCAGTCTCATCTGTGTTGGCCTTGTATTCCACATTTTTCTTATTTACACTGTAGTTAGTTAGGTGCATGAACTTGTTGCTGAGGCTTTTCATGGAAGAGGAATACCTGGAAAAACAGATGGCATATGGATTATGAAAGAAACAGAGAACTATAGAGGCCTTATTCAAGTAATGAAATGACAAATTGCAGAATAAAGAACAACCAAAAAACAAGAGGGATGACACTCTGTTCCCAATTGAAAGAGCACAGCTTCAGATTCATTCGATATATGGACATTATGGAATATGACCAGCAGAGGTCCCCATGAGGTCTTACAATTCAAATTTAATATACACTAGAAAAGTAAACATGATATGAACATTCCAAATAGCTGCCACATGATAGCAAATGGAATGGACAGTATGTCAAGAAAAGGAAAGACCTACTTGCAGCTGGCAAACCGCACCAAGCCATCCGTAAACATATACACTCTCAGGGGGTCATAGGATGTCACGTAAACATAAATCCTCAAGTCAAACTTGCTGCCACTGATGAGGTAGGGTTTGTGCAGGTACCTAAGGAACATACAATGAAAGTGAAGTGTTTAAAAATGTCATCTTGATAATAATAGATCAGTACAGAATGAAAATTTGTTTAATGGGCTGCACAATGAGATATCTGTACTGCACACACCATCCAACAAGCTTTAAACTTTTAGATAACAATTATAAAAAGTAGACTCTTAGATTGAATGTACACCACATGCGCGTGAATAAGCTCTTAAAAGTGACTGTGGGAATTATAATGAGGGATTATTAGATAAGGCAGTAAAAACAGCACATATGGTGTATAAGACATACCACAACAAGTTCATTTTTTTCATATGTAAAAAAGACTTTTTTTACAGCACCTGCACAAAAACATGTCACCTATACACAGACCTCTACACACAATTTCAATTTTTTCTTCATCACCTCACCACACCTTAATAGCTTTCTTCTGCTATTTCAAGATTCTGTGAAGACCAGTCCACAGCTTTCTTGACCCCACCAGGTCCCCTGGGCATCCTAAGATCTCAGTATACTTACCTTACCTGGATCTATCGCAGCCAATTACTTCTCCACAATAGCTTGCATGAGACCTAAGAAACTGTACAGTCAAATGACTGGAGAAGAGACATCAGCCTTTCCCAGACTCACTGACAAAGCTGATCCAATTACTTTAAAAACGGAAACACAGTAAATGACACGTTGATACAATCAGGTAAAGTTTTGCCTACCTCTGTACCAGCAGTGGCCTTTTCTTAGGAAGCTGGCTCCACTTGTGTATAACCTGGATCCCCATCCCTCTGGCCGATGCTGGCTGAGAACAGATACAAAAAATACTGTAATTGATATCCTTTCTGCACAGAATAGATTTTTACACAATGTATAAACAATCTGGTGCGGTCTAAGGTGCTAAAATGCAGAAACAAGGGGTCTAGTGGTCAGTGGGTAAAAGAAGAATGTAACAAAAGTCCAAATCTCTTAGTGCCATACCAACTGAGTCTGTAAATGAGAAAGCATTTAAAGTGTATGTAAACCTAGATAACAATACCATAATACATTGTGCATACTGTAAGGCTCCATTATAGGAGATTGGTATATTCAACAATATCTGGCCCCATACCGGTTTCACAATCCATTTCTGACGTGTTCCTCCTTCTTCCCAAGCTTTCTTCAACAGTTTGATATCCTGAGGAAGAACAAATGACTGAGGGAAAAAGTTGAACTCTTTGCGCCCAAAACGAGCCTGCATCTTAGACAAATTCCTCCATAGACGATCCTTTCGTCCAATCTGGAAAGACCCTGGGAAATGATTCAGCTAGACATAAAACAGAAAAACTTTAGCAACCAAGAAAAGATTTCAAGCATGTACAGCCAAACACTAATTTATATAACTGTAGACAACCACTGTGATTTGCAAGTCTTTCGCATTTTTATGTTTCACTTAGAACCCTGGCACCTCAGAGCTGCATTAATCACACCCCTTCCAGATGCTCCAAACCCACATTTAAATTAGACCTAATCAGAAGGCTAAACTAGACTACAAATCTTGGTAGTGCCTGTTAGTCTCAGGATAGCCCAAATAAGTTTTGTGATATCACCACTCCCTGAAATTTCAGACGTGATGATGCAAAGATTTGCGTGTACAAAGATGGCCATTTACAGAAGTTGCATAACAAGGCATTGTAGGTCAGTAATGAAGAAAAAGATCGGCTGCAGGTAAAATTGTTGTACTAGTAATAACCCCTCTAGCGGTAATCCCGAGTGTGACTGGGGGGGAATTTAACCTGTAAATACCGGGGTCGCTTTAACCTCAAAAAAACCCACTTACCTTTTTCTGTCGCTGTCCTCCGGCATCCTGGGGACACATCCGTCTTCTTCGATCTTCAGCTGCACAATGCAGAGACGATCTCTGGGGTTTCCTGGTGAATGCGTCGGTACGGGCGGGCGGATCGGTGGGAAATTCAAATAATTTTATATTGAATTCAATACTAAAT
>NC_092864.1:31955149-31965329 GCF_032062135.1 Pyxicephalus adspersus
TAAGAATTATAGCTTACAATGTAAAATAAATTCCATGCAAAAAAACGTAACGCTTTTTTCATGGAAATTTGGACAGAATTAGAACGCTGAGGGGGTATTTTTTTTTTTTTTTTTTTTTTTTTATTGGGGCAAACTTTTCAGAGCTCAGTTCCGTTAACAGTTTAATGTCAGAGTATTCAGTAGTGGAAACCAGATTTCAAATACATACCAAGCTCCAAAAATATAAATAGTCAAATGAAAACCAAATTTGAAAAATAGTACAAAAAAGGTACATTAAGTGCGTTATCAGCATTAATTTATAAGCATTTTTCAGCTTTATAAGTACATTACCTTCTGGTATTCCCGGATGCTCTTAAAGGCTGTAGATTTCATGTGATGGCCCCAACAACCCAACCAGTCATGAGTCTCTATAATGTTAAAAAAAAAAAAAAATTAGGGTCATTTTAGGGTAATAGGCATTAAGGGAGGATTTTCAAAGGTAGACTTTCAACACAAGGATGGAACAGTGATTTTGACAGGTATGAAAAACCGGATGGAATTCTTTTAATAAATACAAATCTCAAGATCAGTACTTACTTTTGGTGACTCTGAAGTGGGACCGTGCCACCGCTTGCTTCACTATATTTGGTGTCACTGTGCTCATTTTCCATTTCAGCAGCTTCCTCTGCACCCAAGGCAGCAATTCCACTGGAGACACAAAACAAATAGCAAGTCTGCAACAGTGAATTCTTAAAGAGTATTCTAAGTGCTAGAGAACAATTCCCATTTTTGTTATGGAGAGGAGGGGAAAGCGGTGGGTGGAGAAGGTTTAGTTACAAATCTGTTGTACTGATACAGTGGGCAAGTATAGTCACTTTAGGACTATATATATATATAGGGTTTAGATATGCTTTGAGAATGACAAAGGTTTTTTGTTCTGACCTTGCTCCCTTTGTGTGTGCTAAAATAAACATTTACTACATCACAAAATAATTCCCAGAGTGCCATGGATTTTCCTATCCACCCCAAAGTCATATCTGCAGTGTTATCCAAATCTAAACCACTGCTGCCTCCGACTGGTTAAGGATATTTGGTGATGTGACTACTCTGCTGCTCATTGATCCCCATGCTGGAGGCTCTGACCGGAGGAAGCAAAGCCTTACCTCTAACAAGATGGTCACCTCTTTACAGACACACGTGCAGAACAAGGGATAGTAAATGAATAATGGAAAAAGATCAGCTAATGAACAGAGTTAAAACGGAGCTTTACCTCATGACCAAACAATAGGAGATGCATTAGGATAACAAAGACTACCACCAAAAACTGACACAGATATCACAAGACTGGAATACTTAGAGATTCCAAAAACAGATTCTAAAATTATGTTCAAAGCTTCTAGTGGAGTGTAAGCTATTGGGACAAGCAGTGGAAACTCCGAGACATTCTGCCAATCAATAAATGTGAACATCCCCATTGTGTGAGAAAAGATTTGTACGCAATACGCAATCTTACCCTTCTCATCCTGAGTTCCAAAGTAAAGGGTCGGAGGTATGTTGGGGAACAAACTAGGGGTCAGAGCAGGTTTCACAATAATATCCTCACTTACAGGTGTCTGATCCATATTGTCAGCACATTGCCTAGAAACAAAGACCTGTATTTAAATTGTTATAGAGACTAAACATTATTAATGACTGCATTCAAATAACGCATGTCTTAACATCTGAAAACACACCATCAGGATCTTCAAGTAAAATGTTCTTCTAGTACAGAAAATGCTGGTTAATTTTCCAGAAATCCAGTGTCCTTGTAACCTTCTGTGCGCTGAACTGAAATCTCAGTTTTATCAGTTTTTACAGTTCTCTTCTGCAGACTACCTTTCCCCCCATGTAATTTAGATGAGGAGAGGGGTAGCTGTAGTTCAAATCAGGAAAGCCACCCTAAAACTAATGCAGGCACCCCATCCAACAAATTGTGTTCTTGGCTTCAGAAACACTGAACATCCAGACACAACATAAAATATAGCTTGCAGTTGTTCCCCAAGTTCCATGGCTGTTGGTGAGCACTAGTAATAATACAAATTAGGCACATGAGATAAAGGAGAAGTACAGCGATGAACTGTGGAACATACCTGGGTGAGGCCAACATTGATGTGGTGGAGGACACTTGGATAATAGAAGGGTCTTCAGGATCTGAAAAAGTATAGAAATTATTAAAAAACAGAAAAGATACTCATCAGACATTTCCAGCAATGGAGAAGAAGTGTATTAACATAACAACCTTCCTCATCCTGCTCCTCATCTTGACTGTCATCTAGACCCTCAGGAAGCTCCTCTTCAGCACAGTCAGGTTCACAGTTTGGCACTGGAAGGCTACAATGAAAAACAAAGCCCAGATAAAAAAAAAAAAATATTAAAAAAATGCGAGTGACACATGAAGCAAAATAAAAGCTAAACTCCAGGTATGCAACAGAAGTGTACAGATAAAGTTTTACCTGTTAAAGGATTTTAATTTCTATGCATACACCTTTTAAAGGAAAGTCGAGTTTTAGTAACACCCACAGGTCATGTATCTCCGCCTGCCTATAATGGGAAAGTGAAAGTGCTCTCACTTCTCCCATCAGCATGCTCATTGTTAGTACATGAGCATTACAGCACTGATTGGCTGCTTAGATTTCCTCTCCCTCCCCAGCTGAAGATTGCAAGGGGCTGATATCAGGTGCTTGCATAAAAACAAAAGATACTGAATTGTATAATCAACACACAACTGCATTGATATGTGTTTTTCCAAATCAGGGATTGGACACTAATCCACATTTCTTTCAAATAAAAAAAAAAAGGGAATCAGAAGAAATTTCATTTTGATGCCATCTATTATTAAGGGAAATATTGGTCAGCAGGACATTCTACATGCTAAAGCTCATTCTTGAATGGGCCACAGTGAGCAGCCTTGATACAGTACATTTTTTTAGCAGGGGTATGGTAAGGATATGCACCTACTTTATTAATGTCTACCTTAGTAAAGGTTTGACTTTACAAACCACATTTATGAAGACAGGAAGACAGATCACCCCATTAGACATAATTCCAACACCAGTAAAATAAAAACTTACTCTAGGTCACTCGTTGCAGAACCTGGTTGGTCACCAGCCTCTTTCACACAAGTTCTATTAAGATGAATGGTTGAAATTTGGGAGGCCATAACGGTTATGTTCATTGGCGGTGCCAATTCCCCAGTAACAGGAAGATGGGGTTTATTTGTTATACTAGAAGTTTCAGTAGATGTACAAAAGGTACCAAGATTATTACAGTAATTTTCTGCAGCAATAAAATTGTTGATTCCTTGATTGCAGGTGTTGGCACTGAAAGGATTATCATTGACGTCCTTAAGGCAATGACCTTCAGATATCAGGTTGTCAAGTGCGGTGTTATCTGGAAGGCCTGGATGGAAGGCGGAAGGAGATTTTTCAACGCAGCTAGCAAATGCTTCTTCCTTTTGACAAACTGCTTTGGGGGCATCAAGATGCCTTCCAGCTAATCGTCTTACAGCCTCTGTTAGCTGGACTCCTCTATAGGGAACATTGGTAACATTAGGTATAACATGTGTAGTGGCCTCCATTTTGGCTGCCTCTTGAATACTGGTGGAAACATTTCCTGTGCTAATACTATTATGAGCCAAGGTTGGAATCCCATTGTTGGGCAAAGCAAAGTCTACTTTCTCACTATTGTGCCAGGAAGCAGACTTCGATCCAACATGTGGAGAAATTTGGTTGTTGCTACTGTCCCGCTGTGGAGACAAAGGCACTTTAGCACTGGTAGGACGTAGGAAAGAGTTTGTAATTAGGGCTGGCCTGGAAGCATCTGAAGGAAGTTTTGTGGATACACTGGAGGGTCTTCTAATACCAACCTCAGTAGGCTCCCCTGCCGCACTGGGCAGAGGGAACTGATCTATCAATGAGGAGGTCATGGCACTAGCAGTCCTAATAGACTTAAGAAAAGGCCTGACTGGTGGACAGCGGCAAAAGGAGGAGTATGGCCTCTGAACTTCGGATTTTGTATTTAAAGATGGAGATTCAGTTCTTCTGTAAGGTCTCTGGTGAATCAATGGTCTTTGGAAAACCAATGTTTTTTCGAGAGTTTCATGCAGGTATCTTGGTGGGGTCTGCGGAGGAGACGGTGTTATAGACACTGCCTTTTTTCTTGGCCCAGAAAAATAGGCATGCGGAAATGTATAGTGAACGGGTTGGCGATTGTAGCCAAGATTAGCATTTTTGTTTTCCACTTTCCAGATAGGCAAAACTTGAGTAGCCACGTGGCTATTTTTCGGTAGTTTGGGTTTCTCAAGCAGAGGGTGGGTTAGCTTTGGAATGCGGTTGCGTTTAAATTCTGCATCATTCCCCCGAGTCCCAGCAGATGCCATCAATGGCCATATCACTAGATCTTAGTAAACACTTTATGCTTCTTCAATGCCACATGGCTGCAGGTCCAGTGTGACGGACAGTTGGGTCTAAAAGAAAAACAAGACAAAATCTATATGATTAGGACTAATAAACTGGATGCAAACCTGGTAAAAATAAGAAAGACAAAAAGCATAATTTTCTTTGTAGACTATAAAACACCTGAGAGAGTCACAAAGGAATCCCAAGCAAACCCTGGAGAAACCCTAGCAATGTTCTCCCCACTCCATTTTATCCAGGCATACCACCCACTCTTTTTTTAAGCCAGTTGTAAAGAAATTGTAGGTGGCAGCCCCTGTATTGTGAGCCAACTTTTCAATAAACACCCAAAAACAGATGGGTGGTTACTGAAAAGAGGTGGGTGGGGCGCCCAGCTAAAAGGGTCTGGGGAGAACACAGCCTAGGGTTCCACGGAACACCGATTGGGAAACATTGCTCTAAAAGCCGATTAATTTAAGTTAGTGGTTAGATTATCAAGTACTGTTGGGTCAATATGCAATCCATTTCTACCTAGACACCCCTACATATAGCTTCAGCTTTTTTTTTTTAAATATAGACTATAGCTTTTCAATGCAGGGCGTGTAATACTATCCCAGGCTTTATCATCTGTACAACATCCGATACACAGCCAACTGTAACACAGTCCCAGGAAAATTAGCTCAGCAACAAGTAGAACTCACACCACGCAAGGCTTAGGACACTAATACTACTCCTCAGTTATTCATGACAATGGATTGCCCCAAGCCAGGTTAAATTCTTGAGAAGTGCTAGCTTGAGAATAGAACTTCAGTACTCATTAGCTTTTAAAAAAAAAAAAAAAAAAAATTTTAAGACAAGTCTGCAAAGATCTGGAGTGCATAAATGCTAACATTGTATTTTGTTTTTGTTTATTATACCATCAGGGTATTTTTCTATTTAATTAAGGCATCCTGTGTCCTCTAAGAGTTACTTCAGGTCTCATCTTTACCTATGGAATGATTACAGTATTTTCCCCACAATTTTTTTGCTGGTTGGGAAGAAGCTATAGGTGACCCCTATACTGTGACCCAACTTTTCAGTAACCACCCAAAACCAGCCGGGTGGCGTGCCCGGCTAAAAGGGGCTGAGGATTAGTCTATATGTTCTATAGATCTGAGGGAGGGAGTGGTTGAGCAGTTTAGCAAAAGACACTGGGTACAGCAGACAATATTTAACCCACACTAACTAAAGCAAATCGGATGTAGTTAGGGCAAAAAACAGTAATTTTGCCATCGGTGACTACCACTTGTAAGTGCCGGCTACTACAAAAGAATGAGAGCCATGTGCTATAACCCAATGTACCGGGTAAATGCTATAGACCAGGGCTGTCCACATCCGGTCATGGAGGGCCATGATTTACACACATTTTCAGTGCAGCAAATTTTCATGAGGGTTTAGAGTAATTTTCTCTTTTTAAATGAAATTCCCGCCCTGTATGTGGTCATCTAGGACCCAGAAGTTAAAAAGCAAACACTGCATAAAATACAGACAAGCTGCTCTGACTCAGCAGAATCTATTCCTACAACTAATGGCTGCGGTCCAGAATTAGTGCTGTGCTATTCTCAGAGCCTGACACAACGCGGGAACCAGCAAAATTTCCCCCCTACACATACACATCCTCCTAACCAGCTGCCATTGCACAGTTTTGTGTCTTAAGAGGAGGCAAAAATAAATAGTTTGTGGATTAAAGATTTAAAATGGCTTAGGTTTTACTATTTGGCCCTCTGGGATATGGGTCGTCACATCAGCTGCTCGATGGCCCCCTGTTACAATGAACAGCTGAGATATGTACAGGAGAATCTGGAGGATGTGTCCAGCAATAGGGAAATGACAAGTGAAAGCAAGCTAAGACAGAGGGAAATACATAGCTGGCTCAGTTTAACAGAGCAACCATAAGGACATAGGAAATGGACTATTTACATTAGAGGAAAATGGTATTTATGGGAGTTCCAAGGTTCTTTTTTCTGAGCAGAAATTGCGCTCAGTGATTACAGGACACCAGTACCATAAGCTAAGTAGCAATTGCATTGTTCCTAAAAGGAAGACTGGTAGGCTTGCACGGAGACTGTAAACCGTAATGACATTAAAGCATTACTAAGGAGGAAGCACAACCTGCTTACGTAATGAGTAAATAAGAAACCGTATCGTATCATGCTGAGCACGATCAGGAAGGTGATTACTCCAGCAAGGGATGGTCGATGACCGTTCTGCAATAACTGTCCTTACGTGATCTGATCGCTACTCTTTTGCACGTACCAGGAATGGATGAAATTTCAAGTGGAATTTGTGTCATCCCAGGAAGCTTTTCAAAGAATAAGGCTACGTATACAGGTCAAATGATTGCCGTCTGATAATCGCCTCAGGGCTGATATCAAGAATCAGGAGTGTGTACAGCGCTCGTTGTATGGCGGATCCATGGACCAAAAACGAGCATAATGGTAATGAAAGTGAAGAGGGGAGAGCACAGAGGGGTGCCGCTCCGTCATTCACTCCCCTCCCTATAGAGCATAATGGTGCTGTATGTATGAGACTCATTCATACATCGTGCAGTCTTTTCTTGAAAGGTTCGTGAAAGATCTTTCCCAATGACAATTATTGCATGTGTGTACGTAGCCTATTTGCTCCAGCCAACCCCCTGGCCATTTATACTCATTGCAACGCTCCCCTATTCCCCCATCACTGCAGCAGCCATGAAATATGTTGTTACACCTCTTTGTCAGGTGACTATGTCCGAGGATTATATTTTGCCACACGTCCTGAACGCTGCACCACATAGGAAGTCACATGCTCACTGTAGTAATAATTGCTGAACCAACAAATAAAGCCTTCACATACACATGGGTATGCTAAACAGACAGGCATTTCTATGAATGGGCTGATGCTCAGAATGAGTGTCAGCCCTTTGCTAAGTATTCAAACCGGTCAGCTGCTTTTCTTTCGAAACTTAAGATACAAAGAATTAGATAAACAATAAAACTAGCTGCACAGAATGAAGTGGAAATAAAGGAATATAAATTGCTGCAGACTACAGTTCTGTAGTAAAGTTGAGACAACAAATGATAACGTATTCACAAAGGAAAAAAAAACACAATATGAATGTCATTAGATTATGCTTCTCCAAGCAACCATTCTGATGGGTGGCTTTATACAGCCTACTGTATTGTGATGACAATATTTCAGCACATGTTCTATTTACACTGCTTATCAGTGCAGTGAACAAGCACAGACATGCAATAGGTTGTCATATGTCATACGGGGCAAATCAGAAAGAATCGGAATAAGGGGACTCAGTTCTTCCATCACAAAGATGTATTCACAGGTTCTGCATACCAGTCAGACCCACCTAGTAATGTATACTACTCATTGGTTTCTCAGAGGGTAAATAGACTGTAAACCTGCTGTATATCCTAGCAAAGAAAAATACATCCACATACATATGAAGACTACAGCGTCATCTAACAGAACATAAACTCCATTCAGTTAAGGGGCCTTCCAGGCAGCTCCGCAAAAATCAGACCACAACAGTAAATCGTTCTTTAAAAGTTGATGAAAGGTGGAGCTGTCACCCACAGAATTCAGTACAAGCAAGCTAAAAATAACTGCTGGAATCTTATTGGTCAGTATAAGACCCTACTAATTAACTATCCAAATTTTTTTAGGTTAAAGCAGACCTATTACTAAAATTGGTACTTATTGTAGAAGCCCCCCACCCTCTGTCATTACCGCCATGGCGGTAAAGAATGAATAGGCGCGCAGAGGCTCCTGGAATACCTACGTCACCTATCCCAAGAGGTGTTAAGCTGCTTCTTCTGCGCATGCCTGGTTTCGGGCTTGCGAAGAAGGGGCTTTTTCCTGCAATAGAGAAAAATATGAACTGAAATCAATGGGACAGTAATGAGCAACACGTAGCAAAGGGAAATAATCACTCACAGACTCCTAGGCTACGTACACAGGTCAGATGATTCTCATCTGACAATCGCCTAAGGGCTGGTATCAGATGAGAATCTGACATGTGTACAGCGCTCGTTTTTCGTCCTAGCGGATCTACAAATGCAACGGTAACGAAAGTGAAGTGAGCAAAGCAGGGTGCCGTGCCACGGTTCTGCCACCTCCCCTCTCTATAGAGCAGAATGGTGTTGTATGTACAGAGCTCCTTCATGCATCGTTCAGTCTTTTGGCGTTGGAAAACATTGTTAAAGATCCTTTCCAACAACAATTATTGCAAGTGTGTATGCAGATTTACACAGACTCTTAATCTTACAGTGCTAAGTTTGGTTAGACAAGTCTTGCTATAAAAACCCAAAGCAATTTCTCAGATTAGCATAGTGGTTACAAATTTATATTTTTTAGATGAATCGCTAATAGTAGTCGGTTATAGTTCATGCAAAATATGGAAATATTGTCCTATTAGGACCATTTTGCATCTGTCTGTGGTCACCTATCCATTACCAATGTCTATCAGTATTTCTTGAGTATTTATTGAGGGGGAAGAGACTGATTTGTAGTACCACATCCCTATATACATTACATAATTTGTTCTTGGGTTTGTTTTATGGGACTTTTCAGATAATGTTCATGTATTCGATATTAAAATCACAATGTTTATTGAAGCAAGATAAAATATGAATATTCTCTTTTATAGGCGTTTCACTGTTTATACAACTTCTTGAATGTCCTTCTGAAGGAGCCTGATGGCGAAACTTGCCGAGGTGAGAATATGCATATTTCTTGCTTCAATTTAATGAAAAATTGGATAGTGGATCTTAAAGAATGTTTTATGTATAAGTAATGGAATAAACATTGTAATTTTCATTTTGAATATGTCCAATAAAACAAATCCAAGAACAAATTATGTAACTTCTATCAGTGGCCCATGATTTTCTGTAAGGATACCTCTTCCTTCCAGTTTATACATTATAATGCGTGTCTGTGTCTATTATACACACAAGTCACTGACAACGTATCACTTCTTTTCTACTCATTTTGACCCCATTAGACTTGAAAACAATAGTCTACTCTGTATCACATACCAGAAGAGTCCAGATGCTGCACAGCAGTTTCTATAGCTAAGCTCAGTAAGCTGATGGCAGGATGAAGCTGGTGTGTAAATGGGCAGGAGATGAATTGTAAAGGGGTACCTATGTTAGAATTAAACTTTCTCTTTTACGTTTCCATGATCAGGCCAGTCATTTTTTGCCTGTCGTAATTACCTGCCTGATTGCTCTGGGTTTCGGTGTCAAAGCTGAGATAAGCATGCGAAGCATCAGCTTTATTTGCCAGGGAAACCCGGCAATCTCTGCTTCTCTTGCGTGTGCCAAGGACAAATGATACCCAGCACTGCCAATTACGATGGTCAAAGATTGTCTGTAGAAGAATGCTGATAGGTTGAGTCGGCCAGGTTAGGTTACACTTTAAAGAACAATTTATGTATGTGGGCTGCAATTCTAACCTCTTCTTGGGAAAATGTTGGTTCCCTGGCTGTCATGCCAATACTTCGATTTCGGAGGGGACATTATGGTGCAGGGCAAGAGTGCCTGATAGAAAACTAGTCAGCAGAAGGGGCAACATGGCAACTGGTAACAGAAATGTCTGGAGACAGAATTTGGAAAGGAGACTGTAGGGACTGGCACATCCTGGAAGAGTAGATGGCATTGGGAGGAGAGGGGGGGGGAGTGTGTGGCATGCTACATACATAGCACTGGGAGGGAGGGCGCGCTACATACATGGAA
>NC_092864.1:31965443-31978902 GCF_032062135.1 Pyxicephalus adspersus
CACGTGCTACATACATGGAATGGGGGGGGCACGTGCTACATACATGGAATGGGGGGGGCACGTGCTACATACACGGAATGGGGGGGGCACGTGCTACATACACGGAATGGGGGGGGGGAGGGTGCGCTACATACATGGAATGGGGGAGGACATGCTACATACATGGAATGGGGGAAGGGCATGCTACATACATGGTGGGGGGACAGACGGTTCAAAGACTGAATAAGGGGAAGATTTGGGCATATTTGTTGGGGGTCATGAAGAGAAGGAGGGGGTACAGGGGTATCAGGAAGGGGAACTATTTAGGAAGTGCTCTGAGTTTGTTCATGAGAGGCCACACAGAGACACGTTAAAGAGGAGAAGGAACTAGTGGGAAAGGACAGGTGACCCCTTGTTACACCCGAGCAATAATGGGTCACTTACCCGTTTCTTTGGCACTTCAGTTCCAGGCCTGTCCTCCCCTCCGCCGTGCTCCACAACAGCCGCTCCCGGGCTTGGCGGCCTCGGTTCTCCTAGCAACCACGCAGCTTACAAGCGCGTCGCTGGACGTCATTTCCTGTCCCATCGCTGCCATGACCAACCAGCTCCGATCCCTTCCCTGCCAGGGGCGGGCCTATTGGACGTGGAGCGCTGATTGGCGGCCATCTTGCTACTCCCACCAGCCTTGGCCGAACAGCACAAGTTTGCGTAACCGGAGGCCATTTTGGTACTCCATTACCAAGCGCATCATACTGAAGGTGAAGCTGCCGGATACACACTGCAGCCTCAGCCACGTGGAGGACACGTTCTGCCTGCTGCTTAAATGGGCACAAAGAGTGACTGGGCACGGTATACAATCCCCAGCATGCTGCAGGAGAGGGATATGATGACACTTGTAGCCCCTTTACGTAGTGGGTGGAGGTGGAGAAAAATGTCAAACACAATAATAAAACGTGTTCTGCTGTCATTCGAGTTGGCACCCTGATGACTGGTGTGGCTTAATTGGTGTCAGGAATATTAAATCCCAAACTTGAATGGAGCCAGTGTTTGCAAAAACTACCCCTCCATTGTTGATGCCATAGATATAATCTTTGCTATCAACAATGGCAGTGACAGTGGTAAGATTCCCCATTCATTGTTGTCAGTGGCAGCAATAAATATTTTCCCCTTTCATGGGTTTCAAAAGTAGTGATGGCCCCCCAAACGTATTAATCCATGGCATGAATAGGAATCCATGGCTGTAATGATAAACTCCCCTTATATATTGAAATATACAGCGCTGTGTAATATGTTGGCGCTATATAAGTTTATTATTAGTAATATAAATGTCCCATCCATTGGTATACATACCAGGGAACAACTTGCAGATCTTGAATTCTTGCATTCTCAAACAGTATCATTTGCTGATAAAACTATTTAATAAATAATATTAAATGATTGTTTCAGAGAGAATACAGAATTCCTTAGTGTCTGTGTACATACTCGGAGTCCGACCGATTCACTAGAAATAAACTCAAATGTCAGCGTTATTATCCCCCAAAAGTTTTTTTTTGTGCCATATGGGGATGTGAGGGAGATTAGAAAAAAAAAAAGCTATATGTTCTGGTTGACCCTACTTTTGACATTCTCTCCTGGGCCCCTAATCCCTGGTGCAACTCCATACAGAGGACTGTTTAGTCGGGGTGTCTCCTTAGCTTTTTTTTTTTTTTCAGGCTTCAAATGGTTAAATATTAGCAGTAAGTGGACCCAATGTACTGTAACTGTGTGTACAATTACTCTCTGTTCTCAGGTTTCCCTCCCAGGCTTATCAGTGACACATGTGATAGAGTCATTTGTAACTTGGACTGTGTACAACTCAACATCACCAAGCTACACGCACTGGGTAAAATATCTCTTCTGGGAAACTGATCCCACTACTGCAGAACTACACATAGGTCTTGCCATGTACAAAAACAAATGAATTGGTACAGCCCTGGTCTATAAAGTTTACCTAAGCATCATCCACCAGGTACAACTTTATATTTACTAGTGATGAATCAAACAAAGGTTGCATCTGAATTTTTGCGCACCTGCAATTTTATAGCAGGTTTAGCTCTGCTTTAAAGAACGAACTTCTTAGATTGTAAGCTCTTCAGGGCAGGGTCCTCTCCTCCTCCTGTGTCACTGTTTGCCTGTTATTTGCAACCCCTATTTAATGTACAGCACTACACAATATGTTGGTGCTATATAAATACTGTTTAATAATACCAAAGTCCTAACTTTCATACTCCTTGTTCCTGTTCTCCTGCCAGAGCCAATGGAACTAACTGGTATTTTCAAGAGTGTGGGAGCATGTGAATGACACCTTTTCACCAAATGCAGTGCTCTGTGTGAAGCCTAACAATACTCGCCTTCAATCCAAAGCTGTACACTGCAGTAATTGTTTTTCACCACTAGATGTCCCATTTCTCCTATGTTGAATGACAGGGTTTGTCAAGATGAACCTGTCACTTGCTCTGAATGAGTAACAACCCCCCACCACCACAGAAATCTCCACTCTTGCGTTTGATGATGTCCCATGTTTAGTTGATAGAGATCGTCATGTTCATGAAAACTGATGCGGCTGGAAACACGGCAGAACTAATGTAGACCTTTGTCAAATGATCCAGGTAGCATTTTCCATAGAAAACAGGAGAGATGTTTACCTATAGCAAAGTATTACCACCACTCCCCTAATTCCTGAACCCACACGCTGCACTGCATCCCCTTCTCCAGGGGTCTTTGGGTATTCCAGTGACAAGGATCATTTTTCAATGGCGCTCAAATAATGACACATTGGCTCAGTGCAGTGCTCTAGTACTGGGGGAGCACAGGCTGTACCCCAGGAAAGGGTTGGGGACCATTGGGTTAAAGGATTCTCATAAAAAAACTGATGACACTTACTGGCAGTAAGGAATACATACTGGGGGATAGCTCAAGACTTACCACAATTATTGCAACAAAAGCATTTTTTCTTACAGATATAGCAATATGTTTTCATTTAATGTTTTACTTCTCTTTTTTTCAATATATGTAATTTTTATAACATATTCCCTTTAAACACAAGGACATGTAAAAAAATAATCCAGCAGAACAGATTGTTGCAAGTCCTTTTATTGTAATAGTGACTATAAGGGCTTTCTACAAAAATCTGTGAAAAGCAGTTACTACAAAGAGTTCATCTCAAATGTCATTTCTCCTGCAACTCATTTCCTTACACTTGCAGCTCAGTAATGTATAAGAGATCACACATGAGTTCAGAAGGAAATCAGATTACAAGGTAAGCAAAAGTTATGAGGGCCCTGTTTTTTTTTTTTTTTTTAACAGGTAAGCAGCCTATTTGTCAGAAAAATGACATTTATTCTGCAGAAATATTGGCACTTTTCAGATCACCATATTCAGTGTTCAACCCAGAAATATTTTAAAGGAAAGAAAATATAGGCAGGTGGCAGCCCCTAAATAGTGACAGCTGGGTAATTAGTGAAAAGTGCTGGGTGGTGCGCCCAGCTAAATGGGTTTGGGGAGAACTCTGATATTTAAAAAAAGTGACATCTAGATGGTGAGTTTCTTTAGGATCATCACTTAGAGGACAGTGACTGCCATATGTATGAAGTGATGATCATCGTCCTCTAAATCATCATTTATAAAGAAGCGATACTACAACTAATCACCACCTCTACCTTTCCATCTCTGGCCACTACTTTTAGAACAACTGCTTTAACAAAAGGGTGATTGTTTTTTGTTTTTTTTTACAATAGTGATCAGTGCTTCGCGCTGGTGATCCATAACTCCATTGACTTAAATTGACCAGCAGTTGTATTGCGTTACATCTGGAAATTGCTATCAGTGGCAAAGCATTAGAAACGAACATCACCACGGCTCATCATCAAAGGTGGTGATCAGTTATAGCATCACCTCTCTATCAATAGGACCACATCAGTCATAGTCTGAAAGGAAGGATTGTGCCATACCAACATAGTGCAAAAAATTAGTTTTTTTTCATATGTGGAAGCAGTGATCTCTCTGCAGAGGTCTGACACCTCTCTATAAAGGTAACCCTATAGTTCTGTAAACCAGCAAATATCATGTTCCTTGCCCAAACGAGAACTCTAGACCTGACTCAGCAATGAGAGTGCCAGACCTCTATAGAACAACCTCTTCTGATTTGAAGTTGCCTAATAGTTATGTATTGTTTACTATAGGAAGCATAGAACAGACCTGAGACCATCATAAAATCGAGTAAATTGTATAGAACATCTATCAGTACAGAAGATACAATTCTTCAACTTACCATATCGCAATATTTCATCACTTTCCACAAACCTTTTTTTTCATAAATACTTGCACAGCTGAATAAATGCACATAAGGCTCTATTTATAAATAATTCCCCAGTCAATTCATCTGAAATTCAAGTGTTTGACAGTTCCTTTTAAAACAGTAGCTTATTCTGCCACCTAGTGGCCAGTTGTCACAGCTATGCACAGCTATGAAATACGAAATGCTATCAAACAAATTTCACACTATCACATATTGGGCCCATAGCCCTGTGATAACCATGGATGCTCCTGCATGCTATAAGGTTCTGACATTTAAAGTAAAACTCCAGGCAACCCCCCCCCCCCCATAGTTGCACAGGAAGGCAGAGTTCTCATAGACGCCAATAAAAGAGCAAAATGTTGGAATTTTAATTTTTTTTTTGCTGTGGCCTTTCTTGTGAATTCACATTTTGGGTATTGTGGCTGGAGTTCTACTTTAAATAAACCATAGCCCTGTTTTCTACCCCTTCTTGGCCTGGTTCTGTACACTGTAGGAGTCATTCCAAACACAGAACATGCAAGTTTTAGAGCACCATCAGCAAAAAAGATATTAGATGAAAAGTTTTATAGCATTCTATAAACTCTCGTGCTGACACAATCATAGACTAACCCAGCCCAGATCCCATTTCTGACCCAGGTATTGCTAGAAATGCCTGTTGTATGTTGTATTTGTTGTATGTTTGTATAACTACACAGTGTCCTCCCCAGATCAGTTTATAGCTGGGTGGTCAAACAAGTGGGCAGAGCAACAAATATGGTGCTCCCGGTTGTTGTCCCATAGTTTCCGACTTTCTACCACCCCCCATGCTTTATTATAACTTCCTAATCTGCGACCAGCTTAGTACGTCCTATTTTTTCCCGTCCTTTTATTATGGGTGGGAGGAAGCTGTAGGCAGGTAGTAGCCACTGTATTGCGACCCAAATTGTAAGTAACCACCCAAAAACAGCTGGGTTGTCACTGAAAAGTGCTGGGTGTTTCACTCGGCTAAAAGGGGATGGCACAACAACTAACATGTATACCTGCCTTTCCAACTTTGATCATAAATTGTGCCCCATCTCTCAAAGATCGTAACAAACCATCTGGATAATAGTCTGAACTGTAATGCTTTTTATGTTAACTCTGTCAGGTTCTAACAAAAAGGCAGCCAAAAAGTTACCTGCAGGAGAGGTAGGAAGAGGTAGTTTATTCTCAGGTCCTCCTACTTTCCATTCATTCCAGTCATGTATTCTACACCAGCTCCCCCCTTAGCATTTCCGAAGTGCTGGATTTACATATATCCCCCAACGCAAACCTTGGTTGCACCCTAACCCTTTATATCACTACAGGTCTGAACAAAGGTCTGAATCGGAGGATGTGGCAGGGGGCGCAGGTGTCTGACGCTACGGCTGATCATGTGAATATAATAAAAGACAGAACCCACCCCAACCTAGCGGCCTAACCTATAATTTCTTTTGTAAAAGAATTTTGCAAGTGTGCTGAAATGATAAAATTAGGGACAGACGAGGTTTCTTAAAACATCTTTTGCAACAAACACTTTATCTGGAGAAAAATAATTTTAACAAAAT
The DNA here is from genome assembly GCF_032062135.1 of Pyxicephalus adspersus. Classification (NCBI taxonomy): domain Eukaryota; kingdom Metazoa; phylum Chordata; class Amphibia; order Anura; family Pyxicephalidae; genus Pyxicephalus; species Pyxicephalus adspersus. Next base: position 31,971,324 of record NC_092864.1, read on the forward strand.
TGGAGTATCAGTGTGGTAAAGAAGCATTTATATTAATATTCTGTCATTACAAAGCAGTTACCTGTGAAAAGAATGTTTAAGTGCACAAAGTTATTTATAAGAACCTAACTAGTTACCATCTAAGACAGGTTAATGTAAACACAACTAGCTGTATCCTCAGTACTAGAATTGTAAAAAAATAAAGCAGTTCATTTATATCTAAACTGGTTTCCTATGAGTAGGTTACGTATTTGGTGCTCCTCATATTGAAGTCAAGTCTCAGTGAAGACATTTGTGATGGAGCACTGAACTGATCTAATGGCTCCATAGCTCTCATTTACCGGTAGTGTACAGCAAATGAAGTTTGCAAAGCAGTCAGTTAATAAATATAGACTGTTAAAGGGTAACAATCCGTAAGTGAAAAAAGGGGGAAGAAAAGCTGTGCAATTATCAGATTTAAAGACTGCTCCTAAATTGCCCATTTAGGGTGAAGGTGTGCAGCCTACCCATACATGTATACTGCATGGAGTTTGGAGGTTCTCTGCGTGTTTTCGTGGGATTCCTCCTGGTACTCCGGTTTACTCCCACATTCCAAAACCATGTAATTAGGTTAATTGGCTTCCCCTTAAAATTGCCCTGACAATGACAAATGAATATGGTAGGGATATTAGATTGTAATTCCCTTTGAGGGACAGCTAGGGAAGGACTATGGACTTTGTACAGCGCTGAGTAATATGTCGGCGCTATATAAATACAAGTTTTATAATATTATTAACCATTTAATAATAGTTAATATTACCTTCCCTAACATGCTTTCTCACTCCTGCCCTGCACTGCTAAAGCACTATTTATTGGAGCAGAATTTACAGTTAGGGGATCTCTTTTGTATGAAAGTGCCCAGGCAGCAACCAGTCAATCACAGGGCTCAACATTGTGTTTGGGAAAGGGGGTGACTTCATCCTCATCTAAGCTTCAACACCGGAGCTCAGGCTGAGTACTCATGAGCATATATACCAATTTTGTACTTAATGCGATTTATCAATTGGATGGCAGCCCTAAAATACTGCACACACAACTTCTGCACTTCTCATCATTTTCTTATGAAGAGAAATCAATTAAAATCTTCGTCAGCTGTTTTTAGAGCACACTACAAAACGTTTCAAGCAGGATTTACCAACATCTCTAATTGAAAACAGAAAAATTGGTTTGTTAAAACTGATCAGAAGTAGATTAGACTTTGAAGCAACGTCAGATCTGATTTTATCAAAATCAGAAATAAAAAGTTGCCCGAGTACACCAGTCTTTTAAAAGGAATGTTGCAGGAAGGGTTGATGCTTGAGGTAAAGGGCAAAAGAGACATTGTCACGTACGTTACTTGTCCCAGGGTTCAACACAGACATTTTTTAAATCTTCAGTGACCACCCAAAAACAGCCAGGGAGAAAAAGGGGCCAGGGAGAACACTAATGTCCCATAAAGAGATCTTTGCGGCAGACCATATAAAATACCTTCAATTAAAATGTTATTTGCACTGATAGATAACGTCACCCATTAATGTGGAACTAAAGTGTGAGTTTAAAAAATTCATGTGATTTTTGCGGAAAGGGATAGGCCATGTCCATTCTGCAATAATCTATTTTGCATGCACAGCTCAGCGATGGTTGCCTGCGAAACTTGGTAATCCCGGCATCCCATGCATGCGCTGGGAATGAATAAACTCCTGAGCGCCTGTGCAGGAGTTATGTCATCCCAACATGGCTAATCAAGATGGCTGAAGGTTTTATGGAGGAAAAAAAGAAAAGAATGAAGCACCCAGCAATGGAACAGGGACAGTTTAGTTCCATACAGAATAAAAAGGTAACAATGTTCAAAATGAAATGTATATATGACGAATATAACTTTTGTTATATTTTGTGCTTCTTCTGTGCTGGGACAAAAAGGCATTCTTGGATGATGCAGGACCAGATTAAGGGAAGATCTAGCGCCATAAAGGCATCTGTGGGACTAAAGTTAAGTGTAATTATTTTTTATTTTCAGTTTAGTTCCGCTTTAACTAATGCTATAGAGTAACTCCATCACACAAACACATATGTATATATAGGATGGAGTTATTCTAAACCATTAGTTAAATCAGCACAAAAAGGTCACCTAAGTTTATATATATTATACAAAAAGTCATGAAAACAAAAAGTAGTGATGCAGTTGTGCAGTAGTGATGCAAAGTGTACAGATAATGAACCATTAAACCGGAGATACAATTTACATTTATGTAAAGAGACAAAACCAACTTCAAACATATGTTGAACTGAAAGATATCTGGACATTTAAATCCACCTTGCCATTATAGCTTGGATACAATTCTTACAGTACATGTGTGCACACATGTATATGCAAAAATTGTTTTTGCAATCAGTGAACCTGCTCCCTCTTCACCCAAAGTTAATCACAATCTAATGTCTATGGCCACCTGTACAGGGGTTGCTGATCGTACTGAGGCCTCAAGTTCCTGCCCAAACAGTTTATGAAACCACATTTAGCTAGTGTGGTTTATGTAAAGTAGATTCTTCACAAAGAAGGCGTGTAAAACTTGCTACATTAAAAAAAAAAAAAAATCAGATAAACAATTGAAACAAAAAGTCAGATAAAAATTGCACCATTAGAAACAATTCTGGTACAGACCTGTGCTTCAGGTACATTAAAAGCAAAGCGCCTGGATTTAATTACTCTGCATTACCTCTTTCTGACACTTTAATGCTTCCAATTAATTGTATGCAGTGTTAAAAAGTTCTTGCTGTTGCATAACCCACTCAGTGATTCTCAACCAGAGGTCTTCTAATAGAACATGTAAAACATGTATAACCTTTTACAAGGCAAACTAACACAGGGATGTAAATTTCCTCTACTTCCGCCAGTGCGCGCCCGTGGAGAAAATAGATTACAGCTTAGAAAAAACAAGTGAAGAGTACAAGTGTACAGGAAGTCTAACATCTGTAGAAATAGATCTCCCCTTCCTCCTAAGACTGAACTTCCTCTCAATCACCTTCTTTATCAAACATTTACAGTTTCTTTTACATAAACCAAGCCGTAACACAGGTTCAATGGTCCTCTAGCCATTTTCAGTTTAAATCAGCACATTTCTGGTGCTTCAAAGAAAGAAAAGTTGGGCAGTTATTTTTTCATCAGAACGCAGCCATTTCCTGAAAAAAGCCTGCAGAAAAAGAATTCTTACTTTATGTGGAAGCCATGATCTCTATAGAGGTCCAGCAAGTTCTGCCAAGTAAGGCTTCGTACACACATAGCGATGATTCTCGCTGATAATTGCCTCAGGGCCGATATTGGACGAGAAACTGGCGTGTGTACAGTGCTTATCGTTTGTCGGCCACAGATCTGTTCTGGTATCCTTCTCCAACAACAATTATCGAACGTGTGTACGCAGCCTTAAAAATAAAACTTTCCAATCAACAGATTGTATGAACCTCCAGTGTTGAACCTCTTCAGAGAAAACACTTCATCCACAAGGGAAACAAAGGTTCCACTCTGCAATATGCTGGTGACAAACACCTATTCAAGCTGTGGCTTCTTTCTAAAGAAAAAAGGAATTGTATGACCACCCTTTGTTTTGATGCAACTGGAATGCACTGAGCTGATTTAAACTGAAGATTCGGATGGGCTTTAACATAAGAAACATTGTTAAAAAGTAGTAAAGTGTTCATTTTTCTAACCCATCTTGTTAGTATCACCAACATATGCAGTGTTCTCTCCAGCCCCATTTAGCTGGTCGGACCACCTGGCACTTTTCACTAACCACCCGGCTGTTTTTGGGTGGTTACTCAAAATTTAGGGCACAATACCAAGGATGCCACCTGCCTACAGCTTCTTCCTACCCAGCTAAAAGAAATTATGGGGAGAACACTGATATGTATGCATATATTTATGTTTAAATAAATCCTATAAATGAATGAGATCTAACATGCAACATAAAGTGCACTGGCCTCCAACTTGCACTACTGGTACTTTGTAAAAATGCACATTTTTGTTTATACTGCTGACCTCCAAATGCTGAAACAAAATCCCTATTTCAGCTACAATATATAAGAATAGAGCAAAGTGTTTAGATACAGAAATTTGTGAAACAAGTGTAAAATACATACAATCTATTATAGTTTACTTTGTGGCATTGTACAACGACCGCACATCCCAACTACTGCAAGTTTCATCAGGAAGGGCCCAACGCTTATTTTGACTAGCCTGGAACGATGAAGGTTTTCAGTCTGGCCAGGTTTGTGTCTGCACAGATGGAGGTTTTAACTTCCAAGGAATCAGACAGACGAGTCTCAGATTTGTGATTTGTCGAGTGATGTTCAGGATATCTTATAATGCAAGAATTTGGACAGTTGGAACATACTAACGGGTCAGAAAAACGATACTGATCCAGTCCGGGAAAGGCACGGATGAGTGGTTGGTTGGAGGTGCAGTGTGTGGCATTTTTTTGCGAACTGGGTGGTTTTGGTTTAGAGCAGTAGGGGCAATGCTGGCCAGGAGGTTTTAGCTCCTCACCTCCAGTGCCGCCTGGATCCTTGTAGGTAAGTGCAGTTAGCACTGAGCCCCAAAGGTACAATGCAGTAGCTGTGACACTTGACTTTTTTTCTGCACACTCTTTCAGGGAACATGGAGGAACGGTGGCAGGCTCGACAGGGATTTCTTCAGCTGAAGCTGGAAAAAATGACACAGTGGAATCTGGACTAGACTCTGTGATGGAAGGAAGCAGTGCTGTACCGTTTATATCCCCGGCAGCCTTGTGAAGGACAGCAACTGAGGCAAATAATGTGGCAACTCCAGTTAAGTAGACCAGGCCAAGGATACAAGCCAACTGAAAAAGGAAACAAAACAGGGAACTTATACTTAAATATAATGCAATTCTACGAAATGGCTAATCAGTTTTTTCTTTATCATATATTCTTAAAGTGTACATAAACCTTATTTTTTTTTTTTAAAACCAGCATACTGGTTTACTTATACTAATGGAAGAGGTGAAATCCCTAAATATCTGATGATCCTACCAACTCCCTACACAATGCTGACATGACATTCCTACTGTCCGTCTGTTGAGGACAGTGAAGGGAACTCAACACAAAACAGGTAAAAATATGCTTTTTTACTTTTTTAAATAAAAAGTGTAAAATTCTTGGGACTCTTCTACTGCATGAGTAGATCTTAAGAGCAGCCTAGAGTGGTGCTTTAACTTTATTACCATCCACAGGTAACAATTTCCTATTTTAGAGGTATTAGGGGTCTATTAAACCTCTAACGTCCAACCCCACTATGTCTGATTTGCAGTTTGTCTGTCTATAGGCAACCAGGATCTGAGAGCTGTAAACCCAGGTCACTGAATAGCTAAGAACTGTGTTCACAGCATACACAGGGGACTGGACTTCCTCCGGATTTTGCTTTCCATCCAAAGTGTTTCGGTGGTCCCAAATCAGAAGAAACTCTAGGGACCAATGGAATTTTCAAAGTTAAGCCACTGCAGGGTAATTAAGGCTCCATGTCTAGGTTTATTTATCTTGTTGAATAGTAAAATACCACCCCAGTTACAAGTTTCTTACAGTTTAAAAACAAGACCTCCAGGAACCATCCCACGTTTTGTAATAAATCTAACTCCTCACCTTGGTGACTTGCTGGCAGAGATTGTTAAAGACTTTCTGCCATACATCCTGTTCCAGAAGCACTGTGAGCTCTGTGTATGTAAACCAGCCCCGTTTCATGCCTTGCTGCCCTGCAACCCTGAGATAAAGAGAAAAAAAAACAAAAAAAAACAGATTACAACACTTCCTATGGTGTAAAGTGTTCATCAACTGTGGTGTTAGATGGAATAAATCTTGGTTTCATTAACACTCACAGGGTAAAAGAAAAATGACAACAAATACTCGTTGCAATAATGGCAGGGTGTTTTGTCCAGAATTCCACATTCATAAGAGAATGGCAAACCTACCTGCCCTCCAGCCACTGGAGCACTTCAAAGAATTCTCCTGGATGTGTGTATAGTCCCCAGTCCTGTATTCCAATGTAAAAAAAAATAAGTTTTTATATAGTTTTTCACCAGATAACATTCATACTTTATAAGTGTTGTACAATGTTTCAATGATTCTTTGAAGCAAAATAGGACAATTAGAAAGCTGATTAGTATTCTACAAAATTGCTCAAAATATACCAATCAGACTTTGTATAACAATATTATACACATTTACCTCCTAAAGAGTTCAAGTCACACTTTCCACAAATTTGAAACATCATATTTTAATAAATTAAAGGTAAAAGGCAGCATCTGGAATCGTTATTCAAATATCACCCAGTGCCCAAACCTTATGTGGAAAGATCCCCGGCCATGGAGCAGATAAAACACAAATACCAGAAACTGAATTGTGGGATGCAGGTTAGATGTGGCTCTCTGGCCAAGGTCTGCGCTTGGGAGAATAAAGGAGCTCCTGGGGGAATTTTGGAGGCCTGTAAGGAATCTACCGGTGCTTATTGTTTTTTTTTTATCACTACAGGTTTGCTTTAAAGGGAATACGTAGAGTTTTCATACGCATCATGTACTGAAAAAAAAAAAAAAAAAAAAAAATATATATATATATATATATATATATATATATATATATATATATATATATATATATACACACACACACACACACACATACATACACACCAAAAAGATGTTGTTGCTTTGCAGTCTAATTTTTTTTCCAGCAACATGCAATTGTTGCTATTCTTAGATTTTTCACCTGGAAGTTGCACTGTGTAAATACAGCTCGAAAAAAAATTGTGCTGTTTATTTCAGGCCTCAAAGCAGCAAAATATGTCCCCTCTTCATGCAGCCCCATACCAAGTTTCAGCCCGAAAGAGGGTATCTGAAATAGGGAACATATTTAGTTCTGTTTTTCCATTAGAAATCCCAGCTGGGGTATTTCCATCAATGGTAGAATGAATAAAGCAGGCTGATGAGCTGCAAAATGTCTTCAAGATTATAAAAACAACTAAAAGGGAATATGACTAACTACTAGCATCTTTAATCAAAGAAAAATATAGAATTTTTGGGGGTGTAGGGATAAACTTACGATAGCCCGGAGGAAATTCATCTCCAAAGTGTTCACCATCTGGACGTCCAGTTTCCCAGCTGCAGCCCACTCATCATTGAAAACCTCTTCTTCTTCGCCTTCATCATACAAATACTTACTGGCAACCATCTGTAACAGGACATATAATGCAGGATTAACAATAAGTAATATCAGTAAAATATGTCGGCGCTATAGAAATACTGTGTAATAATAATTTTATTATTATTAACTGTCCTGTTTTTAGGCACCTGGTGAACCATATTGTGATTTCCTCCTCAAAACCATTTTTAGTTTTGCTCACAAAGCACCTTTCTGGTTTACTATTTAAAGCCTATTGACACAAAGAGTCTAGGCAGTTATGTTAATGGCTATAGCTAAACGCTATCCAGTACCTGTTTATTCTTTTATGTGCATTCTTTGTGCTCTGCTATAAATGGGATCAGCTCCACCCCCTCTACTTGCTGGAAGTGAAAAAACTTCAAAA
>NC_092864.1:31979042-31985470 GCF_032062135.1 Pyxicephalus adspersus
TAGGGAGTATCCACTGGGTACTCTTATTAAGTACTGCATGGAGTGTGGACTGTTGTTACCTTATCACATGCTCCTCTGCTGATATACTGGCCGATAATGTCACCAAAAGGAGGCACATCACATCACACAGGCAGGAAATAGGTGAAGGAGGCCAAAACATTATTGTCATTTATATATTTTGTTTTACAAAGACATATTTTTTTCTTTTTTGTTACTCAGAAAATATAAATTGCTTTAAGAAAAAACTGGATGTTTTTAAAAGCTTTAAAGATAACAGAGACTGTTGATCCAGGGAACATCCGATTCGATGGTGGGATCAGGAATTTTCTTCCCCTGTTGGAGCAAATTGTACAAGGGTTTTTTGCCTTCCTCTGGACCAACTATGTCCATAGGGTTTTACCTTGGATATGTTTATTTACCAAGTGGTTGAACTTGATGGACTGCAAACTAAATTGTTTATACACTGCAAACTAACTAGATTTCAACCAGTTAGTCTTATTTGCTCATGAATAGAATGAGATGAAATTTTACCCCTTTCTAAAATGCATTTGTGTTCATTGAGGTCATTGCAAATAGTTGTTTGCAGATTCTCAATGTCGAGATCTACTGGCTTAAGAGTGAATAAAAACATTCTTTCCATGTGAATTTCAACACATATTTAGCCAAAAACACCCCAGCCACACTGGTTAAAAAAAAAAACAAAACAAAAAAAAAACCTCTGACTCAGCCAACGGTATCTGTCATCACACACGGTATCTGTCATCACACACGGTATCTGTCATCACACACTGGAGTTTGCTGTGCAATCTCCAGTGAGAATGTGGTAAGGAAAACAAGGATCACACGATTGGGCCTCACTACTTACCATGGAGATAAGAAACAGATCGGATGATGAAATTTGCTGCAAGTACTCCGGGTTCCTGTGACGAAGTCTCTCTATGTAAACCAAGGCAAGCATCATGGAGCAGGGAGAAATACAAGCCTCCCTACAACAGAAATAATTGACATCAGTACCACTGACATTTGTGTTTTGCTGTATATGGAAAGAAATTAAAGAGACCCTGTTGCCAACTAAAATCCTCCTATTCACATAACATACTTTATGTATGCTGTTTTCCTTTAAGTCTCCATTATGCAAACATGCAAAACCACTAAGGAAGACAAGTAGCACGACTGTTCATATCGGGCAACAACCCGACATGTGCACCTAACATTTCCATACCCTGACAGGCGATTAGGAACGGTCGCATTAAGGCAAAGGAGAAGAGCACAGCAGGGTGACACTCGCTCATCCTCCCCTCTGCATAGAAAAATGGCACTGTGTGTACAGCAGCGCCCATTCATCTCTCACTGGAAACAATTGTTTCCAACGATAAAAATTTACTGTGTGTTCACAGACTACTGCTGGGTGCTGCAATTTTGGTTGTGACGTCAGCTACCCCAGCAGATTCGGAGCATCTGGCAGCTACATAAAAGGCTATGAGCGATGCGTAATATGTTGGCGCTATATGAATCCAGTTTATTATTATTATTAATAATAATAATAATAATAATAATAATAATAATAATAGGGATGTGAAGTAAGGGACAGAGAAGTTGTCATAGGGAGGATCAGGATCTAGGGGAATTCTTCTTATTGAGGTAAATTTTCTAACATTGCAAAGGTAAATATTTATTTATGCAAAAGGAAAAACACTGCAAAGAAGCATTTTGTATTCTTGATTTGACTGTGCCATTACCTGTATTTTTTGGTGACAGTAAAGCAGCCTCCCTCTACCTTTTTTTTTTTTTTTTAAACATGGGGGAACCTTTGAAATAACTTCCAGGACTTCAGAAAGCCCCTTCTATAATTCCTATATGCACAGCTCACAGTACATTAGTGTGGTGGTCAGTAGGAAGAATTCCTCTTACATTGTTTGCCATTGAGAAAAATGTCACCCTTACAGATAGCCAAAAAGATTATTGGTATCACAAACTGACCTGAGAGGTACAAATTGCTCATTGCAAGAAACCCCTAGCAATCTCTGGGGGAACCCTTGTTGAGAAATATAAATCTAAAAGATAACTTGTATTACCTAACTTAACCAAGAAGACAATCTGACCTATCCAGGCATACTACTGTGAAAGCTGTAATGGAAACGCAAATACGTGCTGTTTAATATTTTCATTGCAGTGTTTTTTGAGAAACCAAAAAAATGATTTCTAGGCTCTCCTCTAACAAATCAAGCATTGCATTAGCAATGTGACTGTCTATGGTTGACAGCCAATGGCCATGGTTGACAGCCAAGCTGAAAGTTTAAGTCTAAGTTATTTGTTACACATGCAATTCTCACCTGGAGACATGAACGGCATATTTTTTCTGCAGGCGACGAATGGGACTGGGAGCAGCTTTCTGTAACAACTCCACGGCGATGTCTTTGTATAGAAAGAAAACAAATAAAAGAAAAATGATTAAGTAACTGTCAGTGCAATTCAACAATGTTAAGCAAAGGTATCATATAATCCAGTGCACACAACAGATGTCATTTGGTGTAGGGATATTACATTTCTATTGGAAGGATTTCTCCACATTCACTGTAGGGACAGGAATGACTCGATTAACACAACACACAGAAGGGTTAGAACTTATGACAATGTTTTCTTTTCAATGTGATTATGGACTCTGCCGGGGACAACTCCTCAATATCTGGGAATGGCATCACAGGGGACATGAAGCGAGATAAATTTTCCATAAGACCAGGAACAAAAACCAGAATGTTTTTCTCTCATTTTATTCAAAACAAAAACTTGGCTGGAGTCAGGGACTTGAATAATTGCTAATTGCTAATTAGGCTAATGACACCAAGTAACACACAACAGGAAATCACATGACACTCACATTAGTCATCAATTAATTGTCATGCCTATGTATCATCTCTTTATCAGTATTCCTTGTTGCACATATCATAGAGGTAACTAACAAAGTCATTTAAAAACAAATTCTTATTCTATCTCTTAATGCCATTTGTTTTGCATTTCGTGTTGTTTTAATCTAACGGCACAGCTATGAAACGAGTTCATGATTACAAGTGAAATCTCGAACCATATACTATGTAAAGGTTCAGTAAATTTCAACCATTTTCAAGATGAATGGGACCTTTACTCTATTAAGAAATGAACAAACATGCAGGACATTGATTTATGTATAAGTCACTTATAAATAAGACAGAGGACAAAGCTATTTTAATATCAATAGTGAATGCTTAGATGATCCGTTTCTTTTTTTTCTCTGCAGTCCTAGCTGTACAAACAATTTTAGCTACAATACTTTCCAACAGTCTCATGGCCCAGCTCAGCATTACTTAACTCAATTCCTTGTGCCTAATTCGGCTCAACCTACCCCGGACCTGTAACTGTCAGTGCTGTACATAAAAAGGGGTTGCAGATGACAGACAGATACAGACAGTGACATATGAGGAGGAGAGGACCCTGCCCCGAAGAGCTTACAATCCAGCTCTTCAGGATGCTGATGCTTTTCGTCAATAAATGAACTGACATTCCTTGTGCTACTCTTGTACTTTGGCTCTGATGTAATGAACAGCAAGAGGATGATACAAATTCATGTCCATTCTTTGAATATTTACACAACTGCATTTCATTTTATATTTGCCTATAGTTGAGCAAATTGAGATAATAGTATTGTGCAGAAGAAGAAGAGTTCATATGCTTACCCATTTGGTAGCAAGTGTCTCCTACATCCCTTTTATCCATCAATCAAATATAAATCAATGCAGAATCTTTAGCATTGAACACTTACTTGTGTCTCATAAAAGTTATGCATCAGCTGGGAGGAGTTGCCCTTTAAAGCACCGCCTTGTGTGACCCAAGAATTATTATTATATTTATATTGCGCCAACGTATTACGCAGTGCTGTACAAAGTCCATAATCGTGTCACTAGCTGTCCCTCAAAGGGGCTCACAATCTAATGTCCCTACCATAGTCATATGTCACTAACACAGTCTAAGGTCAATTTTGGGGGGAAACCAATTTAGCTAACTGCGAGTTTTTGGAATGTGGGAATGAAACCGGAATACCCAGAGAAAACCCACACAAACACAGTGAGCACCTACAAACTCCATGCAGAATTACAATTATACAGATTTTACTCACCAGCCACAGGGCTAGACAGGTTCTCCATGGGGCACTCAGCTTCCCAGCTATAGTAAAGCCGCTTTCTTACTCTCTCTGCCAGCTGGGGGTGTCCAGGCAAAAACTGCACAAAAAAAAAATGGAAGTTATTGCTAGAGACAAGTATTACATTAGAAACAAAGCTGGTGGCCATGGGATGTGTTGAACAGTCTTTTTAAATGAATAAGGGTCCATTGATGCAACACAATGCTTGTAGGCATATTCAAATCAATAGCAGTGTTCAACCCAGAATTGTTTTTATTCTGGGTGAGAAATAGCTGTAGGTGGGTGGCAGCCCCTGTATTTTGACCCAACTTTTCTGTAAGCACCCAAAACAGCCAAGTGGTCACTGAAAAGTTCCGGGTGGTGTGGCCAGCTAAAAGGGTCTGGGGGGATAACTGAATAGTTAAACAAACTATGAAACATCCCATAAAAAAACTTCACTGAATAACTAAAACATAAAAGGGATCAAATGTGGTCATTTTTTTTTATTGTTGTGGCTCATTTGGGAGATTTCCTTCACTTCCTATTCTGTAGATTCAACAAGAAGTGAGAGAATACCTTTCTAATATGAGGGAAGATTTCCCAATATTCCACATCTGGAGGCAACCCAAATTTATTCAAACTCTCCAAGACTGGAGAAGATAAACTATCATGGGTGAACTTTGGGTGATTCAGCAAACATGGAAGGGATCTGACCATTTGCCAACTAATAAACTACTTTCAAGAAATCCATTCCAGGTTTGATGAATGACTCAGGTTCACCCATCTTCTTGGAAAGCTTTAATAAATCAGACCCAAAATTATTGGCTTTAAACCCATCTATATTCCAAGGGACAAGAACAATTACAAAGAATGGTCCTGATTTATGTAAGCTCTTAAAGGCTGGAGAGGAGACACTTTCATCAGTGAAGCTGGGTGATCCAGCAAACCTGCAATCGATTTCCTAAAAGTCATTTGTTTTCATAAACCATAACAAGGCCCAATTACTTTGTTTAGGGGCTAGTACAGTGTTTTGGGCAGCACTCTTGTCTTTGCAGCACTAGGTTCGAATCTCGGCCAGGACACGATCTGCATGGAGTTTGCAGGTTCTCCCAGTGTCTGCATGGGTTTCCTCCGGGTACTCCGGTTTCCTCCCACATCCCAAAAACATGCAGTAAGGTTAATTGGCTTCCCCTCAAAATTGTCCTTAGACTACATTATGACATATGACTATGGTAGGGACATTAGATTGAGAGCTACTTTGAGGGACAGTTAGTGACATGACTATTGACTTTGTACAGCGCTACATAATATGATGGCGCTATATAAATACTGTGTTGTAATAATAATAATAGTAACAAATGTGGGGCACAATATATACACAGGATATATATATATATATATATACAGGAGAGATATATATATATATATATATATATATATATATATACACACACACACAAAAGAAAAGAGGGCAGTCTTTGTGTCTGGAGGAAAAGTTTAATCTCCGGATAAGGAAGGGATTCTTCATTGTAAGGTCTGTGAAAATGTGGAATTGGCTTCCTCAGAAAGTATTTTCAGCAAATTCTATAGATTGCTTTAAGAAAATCTGGATAATTTCTAGAAGCACAGAATATAACTAGGGATTAAAGCTTTAAAGTAAAGATAACAGATTGCCGAGCCAGACTGACCATGTAACTGTAAATTATAACATCAGAGGGTTATATGGACACATGATGCCATGGGGTGGGGCAGTTTGCATTCCATCCCTCCTATTTACCACCAGTGTTTCAGAAGGCAGATATTACACCTTGGGAAGCAGAGAGAAGAGGTGTAATGCATGCAACTTCACATGCAGATCCTGTGCCTGGATAGCCCTCTGTATATGATGGGTGTGCAGCTGGCAACACACACAACTAAATATATCTGCATAACCAGGCAATATGGATGCTGAGCATGGTTACTATCCCTCACACTGAAGAATAGGTTCCTCAACTGGGGTTCCTTAAACTGACACCAATGATCTTGTTGGCCAACTGTAAGAAGTGTTCTTGCCAGACCCGCACCACCCGGCACTTTTCAGTAACCAGCCGTCTGTTTTTTGGTGGTTACTGAGAAGTTGGGTCACAATACGGGGCTACCACCCGCCTACAGCTGGGATGAATACTGTGTACGGGTGACATTCTTCCCAATAGAAGAGGAATTCTTTCTACTGATCACCACACTAATATACTGTGAGCCGTATATATAATAATTATAACAGGGGATCCCTGAAGAC
>NC_092864.1:31985844-32047679 GCF_032062135.1 Pyxicephalus adspersus
TATATATATATATATATATATATATATATATATATATATAGTTATATATAGAGTATATGAGACAATATGAGGGTGTGGAATACACAGGCCGGCTCTGCTATATACAGAACGTAGACGAGATTAGGGCGAGGTAACCCCAGGCTGAGGGGACTCACCGGGAAGTCCATGAAGGGTGTAGCAGCCCGGGGCAGGGCGCTCTCCTCCCGCTGGGTCCCCCGCATGATTCCGGCCTTCCTCCGCTCCATGTCCGCTGCCTCCTCTAGGCCGCCGCCGCCGCCGCAGTTGACTGTCCAGACTTCCTGGATGTGAGCTAATGGGCGGAGCCGGCCCGTTGACATTGACTGACTCCGCCCATATGCTCTGTGTTTGTTGGTTCCATACGCAGTACAAATTGTTGCTGCTTAGCAGTTTAAGAAAGTGAAATGTTTTCAAAAAAATAAATAACTCACCTTTACCTGTAAAAGATCCATCCTCTAACGGAGCCCAGCAAGTCTTGTGCTGTCACGGTTTCCCTCTTCTTTCCAACACACTCTGTTCTGTCCAGCACCGCCATCTTGCTTTGCGTGGATTGGGTGGTGTGGTGCCTATCTCACTGCACCTGCCTGAGATTAAACACTTTTATTCTTAGGCTACTACAAACACACGTTCAATATTTATCATTGTTAATGAACATTTAACAATCAATTAATGAGGCATGTCACTGGAAACAAAAGACCGTTCTGGTGTATTTCTTTGGGCGATTGTTCTCTATCTATTGTGTGTACGGTCGTTCAGTGATCGTGGATAGTTCTGAGGTACACGTTCTCAAGTACATATCACTACCGGCATCCCTCAAACGATCGTATCTAGTGTGTGTACATTATTGGTGGATTATATTTGAACGTATCATTACAGCATGTACAGAACTGTGCACTCGACGATCGTTCAAACTAATCATTGATCTGTGGTTAGTAGTTCGTTTTCTAAGGACAATTATTGCATGTGTGTACCTAGCCTTACGATAAAAGAAATGTTCTTAATGACACATGAGTGATTGCAGGCATGCGCAGAAGAAGCAGCCCACTGCTTCTGGGGATATTTGACGCAAGTTTCAGGACAATGTCATGTTCCCCTTTAGTCTTCACCATTTAGAACAGGGGTCGGCAAACTTTTATGGCCACTCGGCCATTTCAGGGGTGGGAGGGAGCACACTAGGCCAGACTCTGAGTCCGGCCCTAATGGCTCTGCCCCCCAAAGGGAAATCCCTCTACTCTGTATGCATTGCGAAGGAGAGGAATTTACCTTCTGGGAGCTTTCCCTATTTACCGCGGCGGTGGAATTATCAGGTTACCACGGTAAATAGGGGAGCCACAGCAAGGAGGCGGCACTGGCGCTCCAGCGGCTCCAACTCCGGTAGTTCGTATTGCCCCCTGGCCGACCTGGCCGGCAATGCCGCGGGTTGCCAGCAGGCATTAGGCCGGATCGGCAAGGGGGCGTTGGGCCGGAACGAACTAACGGCTAGGCCTTATCTGGCCTAAAGGCCGTAGTTTGCCGACCCCTGATTTAGAAGAAACCATATCCTGCACAATGCAAATTCTAGTGAAGTAAAGCGGATCTATTACCAACATTTTTACTTTATATAAAAAGATAGGTAACTATCTTCTTTTTTTCCCTGTCTAAATCATTTATTTATTTTTTCCAAAAAAGGCTAGGCCCCTACCCTTCTGTCTTTACTGTGGCAGAGGTAACATATCCATATGTCACACATCCCATGAGGCTTCAGATTGCTCCTTCTGCGGATGCTCAATCTTCCCCATTGCAAGAGGAAGATGATGACCCTCCTGCAATAAAAGAAACTTACCTGCCTGTTTTCTAGTGTTACCAGGTATGTATGTGTGGGAGTCATTTTAAAGGCCTGGCCAATCAAGATGGCTTGTGATCAAGCAGGTAAGTTTATTTGATGGGACAGGCGATGTCCCTTCTGCAACAAATGACTGGCATGATCACAATTGTATACTTTTTTAATCTTTAGTTCTTCTTCAACTCACCCACAACCCCACAGGCTATTTTATGACATCAATATTATACCTTCATCAATAACCCAACCATCATATTAACCCTACAAAAGCAGAAGAATACAAGAACCTACCGCGCTCCCTATTGTGAAGGCTGGAATCCGGCTGGTAGTGAGGCGAGTGTACGCGCATACTCGAGTCCGGACCGCGGTAATCCGCAATCGATGGCCGCGCGTACTTTCGCGCTTCCAGCGAGCGCGGATTTTATTGATGAATCAGGGGCAATGTACAAATATAAACGGGCTCCAATAGGTGTGTCTCATCTAAAGCATGTTGCTACTTATTGGCAATAAGCATTTCCATATATCTTTAGAAAAATTTGTATAGAATACCTGTGGATCTCAAACTCCCATCCACTGTTGTCAGCCCTGTTAGCTGGACTATTAAACTTCACCTAATCTTCACCCTCTCAGTTCCCCTTCACACTGTGTGTAGAAAAAGGGCTCCAAGACAATGTCGTTCTGGAGTGCTAAATCAATAGGTACTGACCTCCCTGCAGCTTTACCTTAATAAGAATTACAAGCTGAGTATTGATGTTATAGATAGTAAAAAAAAAAAGCAGGAAAAATGTCCAATATACTTAATAATGGGACATCATCTAGAGGGGAAGATGAAGGTTTGAGCCAAGCCTGAACAATCACTTCTCTATAGATGTAAGAGGCAGCACACCTGTACATGGCTTGTACCTCTTGGGCCTGAGACTGACTAGCTTCTGAGGTTGTACATTTGGCCGTTGCTTCTTTTTTATGGCATTTGAACTTCATTCAGATTTGCCTGAAAAAATACTTCAATTTCCAGCTGTTAATCAGAGGGCACCCCCATTCCACAGCCCAGATCCCTTTTCTGCTTCCATTGTGATGAATGCAGATAACCAAGTTGACCTGCTGTTATCTACTCTGCATGGTATGTATTATACCTGCAGAAAACTGCGCCAATTTCCATACACATGTGAATGTTCTTCTTTAGTATCTTTTTCTCGCCTTAGTGACTGAGGGAACAGAGAAATGCAGGATGGTGAAAATATCCTTAATATCTTTTTTTTTTATCAAACTGTCCTATCCTAGGTATCTCCCGCTGAGCAAGATAACCTTCTTTAACCATTTGCTGTGAACACATTTCTCAGAAGTAATATGATGTCAGTGATGATGGGAAAAAACCTAAAAAAACATGGAAAACGTTTTTCATTTTAATGTCAAGCTTTAACCACCTGAGAGTTACACTGATGTCTAGATTTCTGTACCAAAAGCGTTACAGGTTTTCATGAAATTTTTTTTTTATAGTGCAGAAGTCTTGAATTTTCAGGATTTCCCCTAATTACTTTGAAACAAAGGAGAGCCTTAAAATCAATTTTGCTGATACTTAGGGCCTTATTTATTAAAGCTCTCCAAGGCTGGAGAAGATATACGTTTCATCAGTGGAGCCAGGTGATCCAGCAAACCTAAAATGGATTTCTTCAAAGTAATTTGCTATTTGCTAGCAAATGTCTTTAATCCTGGACCAGATCCATTCCAGGTTTGCTGGATCACCCAGCTTCACTGATTTTGTATCCTCTCCAGCCTTGGAGAGTTTATTTAAATCAGGCCCATTGTGTAAGAGACTTTTTTCTTTCTTACCTACAAAACCAGTGGCAATGTTCCATTTTCTGAGGATAAGGAAGCAGGCAGCAAGCGGAAGCCTGTACAGCCTTACTGTGAAGGGGCAACAAAGACAGAAGGTGAGGTGTCAGAGAATTTTAAGGCCTCCCAGATACCTGATTTGCAGGACCCGTGCACCTCCCATAATCCTTAGCAAGTGTGGTGTACAATACCTGTTCATGTTTAACTCCCAGCATTCAGTAGAAAGAGTCCACAATACACATGAATCCTAGTTTTTATCACAGGTCTGAACGTAAGCTTAAGGTATTTCAAGCAAGTTTTGTAAATAATTTATTTAGATCAGTTTATAAAAAAAGTGTGGTGGGACTTTATAGTCATACAAGTGTATATAATGAAAATGTTACTTTATTTACCAAATAAAAAAACACAATAAATGACCACAACTTGACATCATAAAAAAACAAGGTAATCTCCTCTATTCAGGACTGGATGCCAGCATATGTGGTTCATTTGTATAGTGTTATACTGTATAAATTAAGGATCAGAAAGATGAAAAATATGGGTTGCAACAATGTGTCTAAAGCAGTGTTTTTCAACCATTTTTGAGCCACGGCACATTTTTTACATTAAAAAAATCCTGCGGCACACCACAAATCAAAAGTGTTACAAAATTACACTTTGTAGCTAATTCTCGCCTCTAAAAATAAACAAGGCGCTTGAGCTACCTACTGCCACCCACTGATGCAAAGGTTCACATTTTAAGTTTAGATGATCAGGCCAGTCATAGTTGCAGAAAGGGATAGGCATAGTGGGTGACGGACCCTAAATACTCAGACAACAGAGCAATGTAATAATGTACTTATGTCCTCTGCTACTTATGTCCACTGACTAAGGACATGCCCCGGGCTCACAGGAATATTATGAATGATAGCTGGACTGTTCTGTAAAGTAGAACTAAACTTAAAAAAAAAAATCTCACACCTTTTTTCCGCAGATCCTTCCATCCCTCCAGAGATGGCCTTTGATTGGGCCCCACGCTGTCCTGTAGTCCTCCTTCGTCCGTATTGTTCTGGCTACGTCACTCATTCTCACACTGCGCAGGCGCTAGATTGGGTGATGTAGCCTGTTGTAAAGGTGTGTCGATATCATCACGCATATATGAGAGAGGCTTTTTTTCCCCCATATGTAGGAAAAAGTCCCTTCTGGGCATGTCTGAGATCCCGCATGCACAGAAGGAGCAGCCAGGTCATCATTTACTAGTTGTATTTATGATTCAGCAATCAGATTTTTAATTTGACCAACATTCTAAAACCCCAAACACACACAACCAAGTGATGATTATAAAAAATGTTGTCTTTTGCAAACCACATTTTATTATTGTCAGTGCACTTTATACATTTTAGTGTCCTCTTACACCAATAGAGGATGCAGGGCCTCATATATAAAAACAATATAATTTCAAATAATCTGTAAATTGGATGATTTTAAAATGTGTAGTGCACAAAGCAACCACAGAGATACTTTAATTGGTAAAAGAAAAAAAAAATGAAAGCGACTAATCCTTTGCTAATAGTAAACCTCACACTAAATTCAAGGTTTTCTATGAGGCTTACTGGTAAATAAATATAATTATATCCCTATTCAAAACACCCGTATCATTATACAAATCCTGAATTTAAAAAAGTCTGGGTTGAAATCTCGAACCCTGAGGTCACAGAGGCTTTTATTTGATGCATGCACAATGTCATCCAAGGGCTCTTGCACTGGGAACGGCTGACCTGTGTTTCAAGTGCATGTTCAACAGAAGGCTGCAGATTCCCAATTACTTGCAATGATGTAGTGTGAAGGATTATTAAGAAGCGCTTGACTTGTTTTTGTTGCCACGTGCTATTGAGATGCATTTGCATTACTTGTAAAATGGGTCAGCGCAACCTTTGCTGTTTTCAGGCAGATGCTTTAAGCAATGTTGCATTTGAATGCAAAAGGATGCGTTTTGCAACACTACCCATCTTCATGAGCCCTAAAACTATTAACGGATTTGGCTACAACTAAAGTATGATGACCTGCCTATGCAATCTTTTTGAAATATTTGCAGATAGGCCCTCACAGTACATAGCCATTGGAAAATTTTGTTTACCCGACACAAAAAAACTTAAGGTCAAACAGACCTATGGAAGCTTATCATAATATTAAAAGATGCTCAGAGCTGATATTTCATTTTTTTAGAACAAACATTCATTTTCTGTGGATGTTAGCTAATAAGTCATAGGCCTATTTTTTATAAACATCAGGGATTTCAGTGGCAAGGATTTCCTAGGATTTCCTCCTATATGGTGGCCATATGCATCACATGGCCAAAGGTTTGTGAACACCTTCACACCTATATAGGTTTGCTGGACATCACATTCCAAAACTATGTACTTTAATACAAATTTTGTGTCTACAACAGCTTCCAATCTTTTACTTGTGTCCTTTTAGCCAAAGAAGCATTTGTGAGGTTGGGTATTGATGAGAAAGAGAAGACCTGGCTTGCTCGGGTCTACAAACTTTGGACCAAATAAAAGAAGCGATTGTCAGGTGTCCACAAAGTTTGACCATAAAGTGTACATGGTTAAAATGAATGTGTGCTTTGGCCATACAATGTAACGGGTTCACTTCAAAGTCTGCCCTGACCTCCCCATCCACTTGCCTTGGATGGATAGGATTGCAGATACGCATGTTACTGCAGAAAAATATCACTACAGGAACCTCAAACAGGCTAGAAATTTTCAGAAATTTAAGTTGGGTGCCTACCCAAAGTGAAATATCAGTTCTGAATGTAGCAATATTTATTACAATAGGCCAATGAGAACAAGGGCTGCAGTGTCTGGGCTGAGCAGCAGCACAGCAGGTGGGGGCTGCATATTGTTGTATGACAATTTCAAGTCTGGCAAACCTCCAAGATGCTAGAATGTAAAATCTATGTTACTGCAGCATTTATTCTAACACAGTCCTGTGATGGAAAGCAGCTTTGCTCCACCATGACCTTTTCCTGTCTCTGCTAATATTAGGAGATGTGATCATTGCCATTAATCCTCTCACTTCATACAGAATGCTGAAGATGACAGTCTTTAGCCCATGGTGTCTGCAGCTGCCACGCTGCACAAAGCATCATTACGTTGCTGTTTAATGAGGTTTCCTAAGGGCCGGCTTTGGCTGCTGTAGCTTCTCTGAGATTTTGTCTTTCCTCTCGGTATCGGAGTCAGAAGAGGACTCGTTGCCACTCTGCTGCTTCTGCCACATTCCTGCGTAGATGCCTCCCTTAGAGAGTAGCTCTTCATGTCTAAAAGCAAAGGAGAACAGAGATTGTCATTTAACCATCTTGGCCATTCATAAGGTACTACTCCCATATATGTATATAAATGGTGATTTTATCAAGGAAACCTATGCTTCCCATCATAGAGTATTTCTACTTAAAAAAAGAACTGAATTTGTTGGCGGGTGATGAGCTTCTGCTATAACCAGTAAGTATGCACAGCATACTTACTGATTCTGGCACAGATTTATAAGTGTGCAGCTGCTCTGCAGCGATGACAGGTCTAGAACTTCATTGCTGCATCTGAGGTAGGCACCAACTTTGGTGTCGGTTCCACGATGTACTGCCAAAACGATGATGGGCAGCACGGTTGCTCAGGGGTTAGCACTCCGGCCTTTGCAGTGCTACGTCCTAGGTTCGAATCCCAGCCAGGACACTATCTGCATGGAGTTTGCAGGTTCTCCCCGTGCCTGCGTCGGTTTCCCCCGGGTACTCTGGTTTCTTCTCACATCCCAAAAATGTGCAGTTAATTAGCTTCCCCCTAAAATTGACCTTAGACTACATTAATGACATATGACTATAGTAGGGACATTAGATTGTGAGCTCCTTTGAGGGACAGTTAGTGACATGACTATGGACTTTGTACAGCGCTGCTATATAAATACTGTGTAATATTAACGATCCTCAGCCAGACATTGCATGTCTGTTTTGTCAATTAGCACTACCTCCTGGTGACTTTTTGAGTTTAGGTTCACTATAACCACTGTTTAAAATTAAGTGTACCTGTGCTTCACAATTGCTTAAACATACTAAACTCCAATTTAACTTTGTTAAATTTTTAATAGGGCTGGGCAAGCCCCCACACGACACTGCTTGTGCCTGCTGCATAGTCACTTAGTGATTATTATTCACAGATTTGCACAACAGCCAGCGAGCTAGAATTTTTAGAGGATTATCAATCCTCCATACTTCAGGTTTAGTGAGGGATTATGTAATCAGAATTAAGGATGTCACTGACAAACATTTGGTGTGCAAAAACCGGTTACTTAAATTTACTGAATTATGTATATTGGTATTTCATATGTAAACCCCAACAATAATTTTCTTTAGAGTTAAAACACCAACCCTCTATAAAATAAAACTAATATGTGAGTGAACATCCCAAGACAGGTTGCAAAAAAAAAAAAAAAAAAGTAATGAAAAAAAGAAACTATGCAACCATCACATCTAAAAACTGGTGGGTGCAATATAGTATATCAACATTAAAAGGCTTAGTTATACTTTAGAAGACAGCCTATCTTAAATAGGATATTCTGCAGAATGTGGACATTTTCATAAATGGTTTTATTGGTGGCCAAGTTATCCAGAGTTACCCAGACTGCTGCCCTTACCTTCCTCTTTCTACAATTTGTCCTTCTTTCAGAACCAGAATCTGATCTGCATTGATCACAGTGGAGAGTCTGGAAACACATAAGTAAAATAAATAACAATTGAAAACATTTTGTTGTTCACCAACAATTCATCTAAATCATGTGACAGAAATAGGACCATTTCAAGATCGAGTCTTACCGATGAGCAACAACAATTGTAGTGCGGTTGGCGCAAACTTTGGCTAAGGAAGCTTGGATGTTGCGTTCTGTTTCAGTGTCCAGTGCTGAGGTGGCCTATTAGGAGAAAGGAGAAAATTAATGTGAGTTTACGGGAAATAAACCTCAGAGGAGCATAGCACAGAGTTCCAGATGTTACTACCAATATGGACTTACAACATAGTAGCTAAATAAATACATTTTTGCGATGCCTTCCTAGAAATTAGTTTCAACCTTTTTAACATAAGGGAACCCTTGAACTATCTTACAGGTCTTCAAGGAACCCCTAATATATTTACTATATTCACAGCTCACAGTACAGGAATGTGGTGGTCAGTAGGAAGAATGCCTCTTACTTTGTTGGCCAGTGGGAAGCATAGCACCCCTACAGATAGCCAAAAAGATCATTGGGGTCACTTAAACAAACTGCTAATTGCTCCAGGAACCCTGGTTAGGAAATACTGGGTTAGATGCTTTTTTGTTTTCACTGCAGTAAGCTTTCCTATTGGCAAGAGTTTTCCTCACTTCTTGTCTTGGTTAACACGCAGGACAGAAGAAAAATATCTCCAAAGCAGATACTTACCAACCAAACCCAAAAAATCTTCTGCATTGTACTAGAAAAACAGAATTGTGGGTTTCCATTTAAAAGTTTTCTCCCAATTTAAGAGTTTTTCCTAAATCTGTAATTACTGTTATTCACCCACCATCACGAAAGGAGAGTATCCGTTCATGTATATCAGCTGCAGCTGCTGCTTGCTCCACTTCCTCATCAGTGGCACTGACTCTTCCATAGCGGATATTATTTCTTATCGTATCATTAAAAAGCACAGTGTCTTGAGGTACCACCCCGATGTGGGAACGCAGGGAGGCTTGTAATACCTAGAGGAATGACATTCAAAAGAATATTCTAAACATGTATAACATGTTCCTTACTAATAAAATGTAATTTACCCAAATGAAAAACCTTTAGATTAGAAAGAGTTAAAAAATCCTATAGTGTTTTAAGCAAACCCTTGCTTTGCCTACTCAAGAAGACTATCTACCTTGTCCACAGTTCTGGGCTAATACCCAAACACCAGGACAAGACAGAAAAGAGAATATGGTAATAGATAATTCTTAGACATAATTAGACATCTTCCTTACACAATAACAAATCGTTATTTCGGAGTTAAGTTCTGCTCAAGGGAAAAGTGCTGGAAAGTTTTTTTCTTGCCATACAAACCCTGTGGAACATGCACAGTAGTCGTTATGATGATGGATCAGGTGGAGACCCTGTAAAGCTTTCATACTATCAGTTCACTCACTGTGGAAATATCCTGCCCATCGATCCGGATGCCGCCTCCTTTCACATCATAAAAGCGGAAAAGAAGACGGATGATTGTGCTTTTTCCAGAGCCTGAGGGCCCCACCTGGAAAAAGAAGAAATAGTCTTAAATCCAAGTTCATCATGCACCCCAGCTTTAGTCCCTTACCATTCTGGTGCTGAGGACCTTAACCTCCTGAGCGGTTCATTTCTGTATGGTTTTATGTGTCTAACAGCTGTACGTTTTTCATGAAAGTTTAGTTTACAGTATAATAAATTAGTATCAGTATAATAAAGTTTAAAACACAAAATCATGTCCAAAGAATAAATTAAATGATAAAAAAAAAAAATATATATACTCATACTATTAAGTTATACTGAAAAAAAATGTTCACGAAAGACAATGTACTACTTTTACACATTAAAATCCACTTTATTGCATTCATTACAAATAGATTTGAATTTCCCGCCGCACCCGAACGTAACGTCCGCTCGCACTGTCTCCGGTGACTCGAGTGGAGAGAACGCCGGCCGGAGGAAGGAAGAAGACATGAAGGATGCCGGCAGATCAGGTTAAGTCACAATTTACAATTGTTTTCCATAGTTTTAGCTAGCCACACTCGGGGTTACCACTTCCAGCTCCTTTTTTATGCTGGGGAGGTTAATAGTCCAGTATCTCTTACTGGGAATTGTAGTTTTAGGACATCTAGACATGCTTAGGTTTTGTAATATGGTTAATGAAACTCACCAGTGCCACAGTCTGCCCTGGCATCACAGTGAAAGAGACATCTCGGAGGATCTCGCGCCTACAGTGGTGCAGAATGAAAGAGGTAATCATTTTTAATTATTATATTGTGTATTTTATGTCACAATAACTGCAAGGTTATGGGACTCTATTTATATAACATCTGACATTCACTCAAATGTTCCCTGGTGGGAATCATTTACTGCCATTGAAACACTAAAACAGATTAAGATCTAAAACAGCGGTCGCCAACCTTTTCAGGTCTGCAGATGCATGACACAGCTTGCCCACTTCCCTGAGCCTGGGAACTGCTTGGGGGAGTGGGCAGGCTCCCTGCGGCGGCTCTGGTCGGTGCATTCCCACTCGGGGACGCACCAACCAGAGCCACAGACCCCCAAAATTTTCTCGCAGACCACTGGTTGGTGACCACTGACCTAAAAGATTCCCACAAGGGAATGTCAGTATCCCTGTTTTATATATAGAGCCCATAGAGTTGTTACTCCTTCTGTAATTGGGTTAGTCTGTTGGAAGTTGCTGGCAGGGGGGGGGGGATGTCCCCCAGAGTGACATCATGACATAACCCCGCCCACTCTCCCATCGCAGATCTGGGCCTGCAATGGGAGAGTGGGTGGGTGTGTCCAGGGACACAGCTTTCCCACTTCCCTGAGCCTGGGAACTGCTCGGGGGAGTAGGCAGGCTCCCTGCGGCGGCTCTGGTCGGTGCATTCCCACTCGGGGATGCACCAACCAGAGCCACAGACCCCCAAAATTTTCTCGCAGACCACTGGTTGGTGACCACTGACCTAAAAGATTCTCACAAGGGAATGTCAGTATCCCTGTTTTATATATAGAGCCCATAGAGTTGTTACTCCTTCTGTAATTGGGTTAGTCTGTTGGAAGTTGCTGGCAGACTTGTTCACTCACTGTTTTCATGGGAGTTTTGCAGCAAGAATGATTCACCTGAGCTCTCAGCTCTGCATTCCTGACCTGGTGCTTACATTATGGATATATGGCTATATGCAAACAAGCAAAAAACATGCAAAAGCATCTATACAAAACTCAAGTGTTAAACAAACAATAGTGGCAGACTTAGCGGACTACTTGTTCTTTTTCTGCTGTTATTATTCTAGACTTCTACTAACATTCTATGAATCTAACTAATGGAGAATGCACTTGAAGGACTTATGGTTACAGTTTGCCTTTGGAGTGCCCAGTGGATAAAAGTTGATCGGTCATACAGTGGCCAGCATTTACCCATAGCTGAAAGAACGGTTGTTGGAATACATGGAGATCCATTGGCGTTAGGATTCCCTAGCCTGATCCTGGTCACCTGACCTGTCACAATTACATTCTCTCCTACCAACAAGGAGTTCTCTTTGCTTTGCTAAGTAGTGAAATCCAATGTGCTGCAGAAACCACACTGCAGGCTAATTCTTTAACCAGCTGCAATACAGCAGACAATACACAGACATCTGCATATTGGACTTGGTGGCTACATTCGTTTTCACTTTTTAGGCCAGGCCAAGGTACTGAGAAAAAGTAAGTGTATCCATCCAGATAAAAGAATTGTGTTAATCACAGGGTCACCAAGTGCAAATAAAGGAACAATTATGCTCTTTCATCAAGCTAGGACTCGCAGTAGATTGTTTCTACCCGTACCCATCTGTATAGCTGAAATGGACATTCTCAAACTCAATTCTTCCAGTGCGAAACCTCAGTGGGGCAGCATTCACCAAATCCTTCACCTGTGGAATGTAAGGACAGACAAGACAGCAATCAATAAGGGTAATCAGCCATTAACTACACAGATGGCCATACACATTAAATCTAATTGTATAATCTCACTTTGCTGCTGTGGATCTGGGAGCAGAAAACCAAGCTACAGGTAACAAAGTTTGCACACAGCTGTGGCCACATTGCAAATCCTGCAACAGCAACTGTACAGGTAAAAACTACTTATCACTTTTGGGAACCCACCACAAACTGACGTGAAAAAAATGGTTACCAACTACTACTTGTTTAATTTAATGGGAGCAGTTGGGATTTTCATTTCACATGTTGGGAGCGTTTATTTTATATCTCTATTGGTGGATCTATTGGAAATTGTACAATAGATACAGTTGCTCACCTCTTGCTCTTCACTGAAAAGTTCGAACATGTTTTCCATGTCGATGAATGAATTCTGAATCATCCTGTAACAGACAAAGACACTTACATAGAATCGCTGATAGGTTTAGTAAACCTTTCTACCTCCCAGCCCCTACCTCTGACCTGTTCCTAACTCCCAGATTTCCCTTTTTATTTCTAGAAATTGGACATTTGCCAAGACACCAAGAAACCCTTAATGGAAAAAACCTAAAGGTTGCCATTGCTGGCCTCCTGCCTACTTGAACTGGATTAACAGCTGGAGGTAATAAATACAATGCATCAGTAGGGTATCAAGGTAACAAAAAACAATCGAAAAAACATCTTAAAAAGTATACAAAGTTACACCACTTCCTTCCTTACATCTAAATTCCTTCCATTACTAGCAATGTGACTACTGCTACCTCAACTCCCTTAAAGGACCAAACCCCCCCACAGTGACATTTTAGTTTCAGCGGGAGACAATTGAGCAAAATCAGCCTCTCACTACAAATTTTTTTGGATATACCAATACCAAGATCCTCCTGCCATAGTTTCCTCTATATTTCCCAGCTACCTATTTTACATTCTCCATAACATAAGGTAAATAAAAATCCAGCAGCTTTGATTGGAACCCCTTACAATGAGCGCAGTTGGTTTAAAGACCTAGAACTCCAAGCAGGGATAGTGGGAACCCTTGGCACATCAGGTGTACAGGGCTGGGAAATCCATGCAGGGATAGTAAAAGCCCCACAAACAGGAACAGAAGTACAGACCAGTGCAGGGATGATGGGGGCTCTTTATAATGGGCACATCCCCAAAACTTCATGCAGGGATAGTGGGAAACTCATACGATAAGTACAGCAGATGTACATTCCTGGGAAACCCATGCAGTATTTGTGGAAACCCCTACTAACAGACACATAAGTACAAAGTAGTGCATGGATCTCACCAACAGAGTCCTCAACAGATAAGAAAAAAGTAGTTGAACTCTCCAACCTTTATCAAAAACAAAAATATCAGTTCTGTGTGACTCAACCCTTTTATTTGTATCTGTACCTTTTATTGATAATGTTTTTTATCCTAGTGCATGTTTTAATGTTGAAGGCCCAAAAAGATTTTTACTGCTCCATGAAATTAAATTTCAAATTAAATGATAAAATAAATAATCTGATTCTTTTATCATCTCATATCCCCTCTATTCAATACTAAAACACAGTCCATCACAGAATACTTTCAATTGAAACAATACCTGTTTAACACTGTCACCATCTTACCTGTAGTAGGTACCAAACCAGTTGAGCGGTGTGTAAAGCTGGATGATATAGGTGCCAAAAAGCACATAGTCACCAACCTGCATATATAAAATAGAAGCATGTCAGAAAGTGTATCAATCTGTGCAGATATTTGCAGCACAGGAACACAGCCAGTTAGTACAACTCACTTTAAACTTGTTTTCAGTGACAAAGTAAGCGCACAGCAATGAGCCAGCCAACAGGCCAAGGCCAATGATAAGGTTCTGGGTCTGGTTTAAGAAAGCCAGTGTAGCGTTAACTTTCCACTCTGATACCTAAAAGAAGGATAAAAATTGAAGAAGGTATGGTCCAATGCACGAAAACACAAGATATTGAATTTGTCTTTGCACAGAAATCCCAATATACCTGGTATTTAAGAATGGAATCATTGAATCTGTTCACCTCGTATTCTTCAGCATTATAATATTTCACCTGAAATGCAACAGATAGAAGTACATTAAAAAACTGA
The DNA here is from genome assembly GCF_032062135.1 of Pyxicephalus adspersus. Classification (NCBI taxonomy): domain Eukaryota; kingdom Metazoa; phylum Chordata; class Amphibia; order Anura; family Pyxicephalidae; genus Pyxicephalus; species Pyxicephalus adspersus. The sequence goes on from NC_092864.1 coordinate 32,000,310, forward strand.
AACGTGAACAGGCAATTTGCCAACTTAATACCCAATAAAATATTCAGAGAGCTTATAGAAAACCAATTTTTAAAAGGGCTTATACTAGAATCCTATTATTTAAAATATAAAAATGTCTGCAAGTGCTAAGACTGAAGACCTAATAAGCTTTTAGTTTAAATCAGTGGAACACATTCCAAGCGCATAAAGCATTTGCTGTGTTAAGTCTTACAGTTAATTTCATTGAATAGAAAAGACTGTCTTTGGCCATTGTGCTGCAAATTAGAACTCTTGGGGGAGAAGCAGTGGTCTCTCTACATGTGTCTGAAATGCTCGCTGCCTAATGAAAGCCAAGTCACTCTGTGGTATCATGCATTGTAGTGTGCTGCAACAGATATGTGTTCCCCAGTGTTGTATTAGTGTGTTGGGGTGCCATTTTAAATAAACAAGACCAAAATTTAAGACATACCAGGCATTATTGTGCACATTGCTGTGATGAACATGCATGTACCACGTGTAAAATGTAAACTAAATCAACGTATTTACTGTAACAACCCATTAAGTTGACATTTTTCCTGCTTGGCTTCATATTACCACCGGGGAAATGATGCAAACATAAGGTATTACTGAATATTTACAGAAAATACCTGTAACCCGAAAATTTTACTCCAATTGTCCCTGAACTTTTTCACAATCTTTGTAAAGTGAACATTTGCAAAACTGGGGGATGGTAATACCCATCTCCAGCCAATAACACGTTTATTTTGTTGGAAATTATTAGATCTACAGATTTCATTGTTTATCGAGGAAGAGACAAACAGCAATGCTAAACTCAGAAAGCTAGAAAAAGAAAAAAAATTCCTTTTGCAGGGAGTTACCTGCACATTGAAAGAGTTAAATCCTGGTTAAGTTCTAAGGGGAACTTAAGTGGATCTTTTACTTAACCTTCATTCCCCTGGTGGTTGGTGCATTCCTGTACCATCCTCTCAGGATCCTCACTTACAATGCAGGACTGGTGATCCTACAGAATGACATAAAATGTTGTCGCTAATTGGGCGACTGCACACGTCAGACAGATTCTAGCCCAAGACGATCATGGCCATTCGTCTCAGGCAATGATCATCTGACGTGTGTACGCAGCCTATTATTATTATTAAACACAGCGCTTTGTATTGCAACTGCAGTGAAGAAAGAGAACATACAATGTCATTTTCATGCACCACGCCTTGAGGTTAGATCGTAACTAAAACATGATTTATGATACACAAGTCATATAAATGTCACACAAGAGGAATTGCTAGTGAGCACAATTTACAGCACACACTGAAAGAAAAAAAAGGTCACCGTTTCAAAGTTTAGCAGAGAGTCTACAGCTCGGGATTTGGCTTCATTGTCTCTGGTGTTCATTTCTCGGCGGTATTTCGTTCTCCATTCTGTGATGATGATGGTGAGAGCTGCCAATGAGAAATATGACAATTATTGACTATTAATGGATTACACCCAAATCACAGAGTGAATCAAGTCTTTCCAAGAAAATCATAGGTTCATAGGTTGATACAATCATAGGCGGTATCAACTGTATCCTTGGCATTTATCTAAATTTGATTTGTTAACCATGTTTGGTAATGTCAGATTCACAGCTCATTATATAGACCTTTTTATAGTTTTATTATTATTAATAATATGTATTTATATTAGCGCCAACATATTTTGCAACGCTTTACAAAGTCCACAGTGATGTCACTAGGTGTCCCTCAAAAGGAGCTCACAATCTAATGTCCTCGCTATAGTCCTTAACACAATCAGTCATATGTAATTAACATGGTCTAAGGACAATTTTTGGGGGGAAGCCAATTAACCTAACTGCATGTTTTTTGGAATGTGGGAGGAAACCGGAGTACCTGGAGAAAACGCAAACACGGAGAGAACCTGCAAACTCCATGAAGAATATGTTCTGGATGAGATTCAAACCTAGGACCTAACGCTGCAAAGGCCAGAGTGCTAACCTCTCAGGCCACCATGCTGCCAAAATTATGATGAAAAATAAAACCAATGACACTCTGTTCTATGAAGAAGCATTGCAAGGATAACAAGAGTGGTGGTTGGGGTCAGTCATAGATTTCCAACCAAGGTGGTCACAAACAACTGTTTAGGGTAATGAAAGTTTTGCCATGGTGTCAGGCAATTAGCTGTTTACCTGAACACTACAACATGGGGGAGATCACATTCTTCCATATACTCAGGCATACCCTGGAGGTGACAGGGTGGCACACATATATGATTATTGAAAGCTTAACATACTCCTAGCAAAAATCAAGTTCCCAAAAAATCAAGCAAGAAAAGGTGGCATGGACAGCAGAGCCCGATCTAGCATAGGTACTCATTTTTACCCCTTTATAACTACTACAGAGCGAACTGGAACACATCTCAGATACAAAAAAATAAAATAATACACTTGGTAATATACTTACTTAGATACAAAGTCATACAGATAAAAATAATCAACCCGAACCACGCATTGAAGGAAGACGTGAAATAGATGATCCCAATGATAATATCAGCAATGGTTGGAAATATACTAAATACAATGTAACTGAAAGAGAAAGGAAAGTTCATTAGTGCTCAGCAGTGCCAGTCCTATGATTAATGCATCACTAATACACGATAACTCAGCTTTTAATAAAGATTATAGCCAACATGGGGGCAACAATAAAGTGCCACATACAGGTCTTAGCCCACAACACTTTATGCAGTCTTGTATTCATTGTAGCATTATGGACATTCTGTAATGCTCAATACTGACCAGCTTCTTGGTGAAGCACCTAGGAACCCCGAAACCTGTTCATCGACTCTGTCCCCACCCCAACTACTGGTTTATAAAGCTGTGCATTATAATAAACGAGCATTGATTGTATCAAAGAATGGGTAGGCAGAGCTTCTGGGCAGATTTCAGGGGTTCCAGGTTCTCTGATGGCACCATGCGGGCACCAGATGAGCCATCGAACCAGTGCAAGTGGCGTTATCCTCCCCCCACAGGTTTACTTTGCACCAGCACCATATTCCATGGTAGATGCTAAATATTCCAGTGTTGGCATTTAATGTCAATCACACCTCAGCAGACTGTTGATGCTGCTAGTCCCTCTGTCCACGCTACGTAAAACCTCCCCCGTCTTACGCCCGAGATGCCAACGCAAGGACAAGGCGTGCAGGTGGGCGAACAGGCGGATCTGCACCTCGCGGTTTGTAAACTGCTGCACTCGGATCCATAGGAAGGTTCTTAGGTTACTTACAAACCCAGTCGCGCCTAAAAGACAGAAAAAAATAAATGCCAAGGATTATAGCAAAGGCCAAGTAGAAAATAAGAGGACATGTACAACTGATGGTGCAACAAATGCAGTTACCTGCACCTCCTCCTTGAAGCAGCTTGAGGAGAACATAGAGGCAGACGGTGAGAGCCAAAGTGTGCCAGGGAGATCCTTCCGTTAGCTGGTCCACTGTGATGGAGATAAGATATACAGTCACATGATCAAGCTTAAAAAATGCACCAACGCTGAACATTCTGATAGGACAGGAGCGAGAGAGATGAGCTCATCAGTCTCCTGCTCGTCTTTCACTGTCCAGAAACAGCCTGTGGGACGGATGGGACCTGGAAGCCTTGCTGAACTGCAGCAGAGACAAATCAAATCTTCTGCCCTGCCAGACAGCACTGTGCAAATCTCAGCAATGGAAAGACAAATATACAAACCCCATTGCAACTAAAACTTACATAAAAAGAAAAAAATAATATATAAAAATTAAAAAAATAATCTGTCTAAAATATTTTTATTTTACATCTGCCCACGGGCCTTCCTTTAGTCTTGCACAGTTGTACAGCTTGGTGCATTAGAAGCTGCAGCAGGTCAGATAGAGCCCGCTTCCATTGCTGGAGAAGGTTCAGCATCATCTAGCCCCGCCCTTCCCAGCCTGGGTGTCTGTGGCCCCGTCCATTTAATCCATTGGATTGCAGTTGTTGCAATCATGGAGGCTTAGCTTCACCTATAAATGTACTTTGGACACGCATTTCAAATTCTCCCCAAAACCAGCACACTGCTTGCATTGGGGCTGACAGCTCTTGAAAGATGTACCAAGCCAGGGTGCTGTGACTGTTATAGGAAGCTATGTATAGCACCCTACTGGCTCCTCCTACCCAGATGAAAATTAAGGCTTAAAAGCCTATCTCACCTATTTTCTTGTAAAATATAGGTACGAAGACATTGATAGCTCGTTCCACACCCATTAAGCCCATGCAGACAAGAACCAGAAGCTGAAGTAGTACATTCCCCCGTGGCCACAGATATGGAACCAGGAGCCGCACTTTCTTCCAGAAACCCTGCCATGTGGACTGGTTCTGATTGTTTAACAAGGGCTGAAATAAAAAAATAGAAAGAATAAGACACAAAAATAATAATCACAGTTTGGACAAATCAAAGAAGAGCACAGGCCTTGACTTACCACCCTCCCCTATTTCTTGTACAGTTTCAATTAGAGACAGACAGACTAAAAGTAAACCCGTCAAGCATTTGCTGCTATCTGGGGCTGCACTGCAGAGATATGCACAAACATATGATATTGATCTGTATGTTTTTTTTTCAATGCTTTTTTATAATGGACAATAAATATTGCACACATTTGATGTCCCTGTTGAGAGCAGACAAGGCTGCTGTGCTGTACTACAACCCCCAGCAGTGTTATCAGCCGAGGGGGACTGTTTGGTGATATGATGGGCTAAATAAGCAAAACCAACCATTACTATATCCTATAAGTCCGGGGCTCTCAGTATAGACAGCACGGGGGGGAACTGGTTTTGGAGAGACAGCACAATAGCCAATCTGAGTCAGCAAACAGCAATACATCCCCAGAAAACAGAAAGCAAACTGCAATTCTGCAGCTGCAGAGCAACTAGATCTAATTGGAGAGGCATGCTGGGAGTTATAGTTCCTTCACAGCAGGTCTGCCACTTATTACATCCACATTAATGAATTGGTAAACGCATACAAGCAGAGAATTCGGACTTTTCCCACTGTCCTGGTCAGATGGGTGCAGGATGTACATGACTTTTTGTTCAAAGCCTTTGTGATAGAACTTTGCTAAGGGGTTGTGTACACAGGAATTTGTATGTGACGGGAATGTTTTTCTCCTTTTACAGGTAAGCAGCAGCTCAGAAAAGATTCACATGCAAGCCGATTGCCCCTGAAGGATACACCTACCCTTTATTTTGAACATGCAAACTGGTATTTTGCTTTCCTTTTTTTCCAAATAAATGTAAAATAGCCATTGCACTGGGATTGCAGAAGATCTTGGACCTTCCTAAAAGAATGCCAAGCAATACTAGAGGCCGCGAAGAAGAGATGCTACTAACCTCAGATGCTACTTAGGCCAAATTCCACCTACACTAAGATGCAGCCTGCTCTGCCTGTACCAACAATACATCACTATGCCACTGCGCCCTTCAATAGCATTTTATAATAGCAATACAGCGATCTCCCCAGCCCCTTTTATTTGGGCGCACTGCCCGGCCAAACCACCTGGCTTATTTTGGGTGGTTAGTGAAAACTTTTGTCACAATACAGGGGCACTGGAGAGTTGGGGTATATTATATGGATGATAGAAAAATGGGGAGTTAGAAATGTTGGAACAAAGTTAAGTAAAACGTAAGAAAGAGGAGTTATAGGGGTTACCGGATTCCTACAGCAACTCTAAATTTGGGAACTGGGAACTCTAAATTTGTCACGTGTTACCCCATCCAATTTTTGACCACCCACCTACAGCTGGGGAGAAAACTGGCAATGGAATGATGTCCACTGGTGATAGTGGAAATCCAAATTTCAGTAATTTTGCAAAACAGCCCTAAGATACCCCCCCTGCTAGGAGAGGGGAGGTTTAGGGGTCCCCTATGGCTCACTGAGCGGTCCATCTTTATCACAATGATTGTATTAAGCCTATACATAGGCAGCCTTCAAAGGACAAAGAACTGTGATACATGTGACATATTTCTATAACTTTTCAAATACATCCATAAAGAAATCAAAAATAATATTAACAATATTAAAAAGAATATAAATAACCCACCAATGTTTACACCAAAATTCATCTCACCTGAGTATTCTCCACATCTCGCTCATCTTCATTGATAAGAATGATGTACGGTTTGCGTGGCCGGCCAGGGGCCAAAATTCCCAGCACAAAGAGGAACATTGTGCAGAGGTATCGCAGGGTCCACAGAGCAAACTGAACCTGTCCAGGAATAATGAGTCAGGATAAACACATATTGAACATGGGACCACATGGGGTTCATAGATGAAGAGGTGCTGACTACAGGGACACATGACAACATGTGAGAGAAGAGGTTCCTAAACCTATCCACAAAAGAATTATCAATGGCACCCCTTGAAATAAACGTATGAAAGACAAAGAGCAAATAAAGAGAACAGCTGGGTTGATATAGCATTATGTAAATTGTATTCAGTGTTCTCCCCAGCCCCTTTTAGCTGGGCGCACCACCCGGCACTTTTCAGCAACCACGCAGCTGTTTTTGAGTGGCTACTGAGAAGTTGGGTCACAATATAGGGGCTGCCACCCGGCTACAATTTATTTCCACTGGCTTAAAAAAATTTCTGGATTGAACACAGGAAAGGTAAAAGGAAATGTTTACGCAGATATAGGTCTTTACATAGGACAAAATCACTTGCCCAGTTATGGATAGGTGGGGATAGCTGTGCTATACAAAGCTTTCCTTATCTTGTCCTAGCGACCCAATGTATTGGCTGGACAATTGTAGTTGCAAGTGAGTGATTTTAAGAAAGGAGAGGCAGTCTTTTTACACAACGCGTTTCGCCATGTAGGCTTCCTCAGGGGATTAGGAGACTTCTAGCATAAACTGATATGCAGAGAAAATAAATATTATTTCCTAGACAAGACAGATATAAATAAGCCTGAAGTACCAAAGCTCCAAGTCTGAAAATCCCCTGAGGAAGCCTACACAACAAAACGTGTCTGGAAATGAAACATTCTCTCCTTTCTTAAACATTCCTAAAGTGCAACTACGATTGATGTGAATTAGCCCTTTTAAAACCCTCAGTTTAAATCAGATACAAAACAAATAAATTCCAGGTGCATTAATACAAAAGAGATTGTAAAGATCCTATATGTTGTTTTTTTAGAGGCCACCCACGCCCTAGTAGAAAAGGCCGTCCCCTGTCCACCTCTGCCAGGTCTTTAATGAAAGCAGGGGTATCAAGCCAAAGTGGCCAAAAGCTACGGGAAACCTTTGGTTACAAGTGAATTGAAAAATTTGGCCTGCCTAAGCTTTACCCGGGAATTTGTTTTACCTCCGCCTTGGGGCCCATTCCTTACCAACGCAAGGGCTTCTTCTCTGTCTGGACAAATTCTGGATTTAATTTCCTAACCCTAGACAAATAAAGAAGGTCACCTCCTCATTGGGCTACTATTGTCCTGAAGCAGAAAGATGAAATGTAAAATATAGATGTGAAAATCTATAAATGAGGACAACTCTCTGGAATTTCTGTAACTTCCTGTTGTGTCTCTGGAACAGGACGTAGAGGGACCCCAGTGGGTAAAGAATCATCATTAGTTATTCATAAAATGTAAATTTCCCCCTTTCCCAATGTCCCTATGGAAAAAATAAAACCGGTGCTTACTTTGCGCTCAGCAGTATCCATGTTCGTCCACCACCAGTGTGGGCTCTGCCAAGATATGAATGCCAGGTTCTCAGCAGCAAACGCCAGGGCCCAGAATATCAGAAGAACGGCACCGTGGCCCCTGCTCCTCTCTCTCTCCAGGGCCCTTGTCCGCTCCAAATGAAGAAGCCAAATGCTGAAAGCCCAGGCGCCTGCGTAGAGACAGCCGTGCACAATCATGTACCCATAGATCACATTGCCACCCGCGGCCTGCCAAATCAGGCCTCCCAGAGCCTGTAGGAACAGCAACACGGACAGCACCAGCTGCAGGCGGTAAAGGCGAGATTTGGGGATGTATTTGGGCTCCATCGTCCGACTGTGCTTGGCATAGCAAGCAGACTGCAAAGTTCCCAAGAAGATGGAGAAGCTGAGCAACACCGATGGGACCAGAGTGAAATAAAAGCAGGGAGTGAGGCCGCTGTCCAGCCAAGCCTGGGACACACTGCCATTGTGCTCGCAGTAACTCCCTAGCGCCACCATTCTCTCAACTCACAGTACTGCACCTATGGAGGAAAAAAAAGTGCATTAGCACATTCTGCAATTTGATTAGGTGAACAGGCAATAATAGAATTCAGGAACAAATCAGTCCAGAAATGAGCAGGCACCAAGATTTCCCCAGCCCCACATGATATAGGAAACCGGAACTGGTCTTCTCAGGGCTGTAATGCCAATCTTCCAGTTTTAATGCTTTCCTGAGTGATCGAGCATGTTAACAAATCAGTAAGGTCAGGGCACCTGATCAGCATCCAGGTCAGTGACACAGAAGTCACCAATATCCAAGGTTTTGGTAGTGCAGCCTGGTAAAAAACCTACATGACCGAATCACAGCAGGAAATGCTCCATTTAGGCTACAGTGACGTGACAACCATAAATTCATGAACTCTCCCATTTTTTTCAGTAGTCACCAGGACAAAGAGAGGTTAGATTTCCCCAGTGGGACACCAATGTGAACCTGTCATGGCTTCTAAACAAAACCAACGCACTGTGGTCGCATGTGTTACATGTTGATTTGTTGCAGAATCACAACGCATGGTTAGACACTTGCAATGCAATGCAATACAAAAAAGAGCAACTTGCAGTATTTTATTGCAATACCAGTTGTGGTGTATGCGCAGCCCAATTGGAAGAAGGCAACATGTATGAATTATAGGTTATTTAAACAGACTGTGCTAAGCCCATACATAATGCACATTACATACATACATAATGTGAGAAGCTTGCAGTATGCAGAATAAATCATTTCAGTTGTGTACAAGACACACACACACTCACACACGTAACCGAACCTTGGGGAAGAATCTTGGGAAAGCTCAGAATCCCAATTCTTGTGAGATGATGATACTGCACTGTGCAGAAAAGTGTTCTTGCTGTATTGGGGATCCGAAGCTTTTCCAATACACTTCAGACCCGCTAATATCACCGTATCACCCCCAGGACATAAGCCGAGTCTTTTATGTAATCCATTTTGACAGCGCTGAACAGCCACATAGGCAGACCATGCATTTTACTACAAGATCCACTTTTACTACATTGACCACTCGAAATTCTTGCACCGTCATCCTACAATTACTTCACACAATCATCTGTTTACTGTAACTTGTCACACGCACAGCCTGTTTGGTTAGTTGTCCTCTGTACAATAATGACTGCTATTGGGGCCGGGTGCAGGAGTCATCTTCTACTCACCCTCCCCCACCTTCTCCATAAAACACAACCCCCCAATCTGTACTGCGCTCATTCATTCTTCCACTGCTGGAGACAATTTCCACTGACAATTTGGTGTGCAGCTTCAGAATTCACACCGAGGTCAAGCAAAGTCTGCTCTGCTGGTAAAACCTACCTGCTGGTGACAGTTAGCTCCTCTTTAAGTGTGACATCCCAACTGATACATTTGAATACAGGAAACTTTGTAACATTTTATGAGTGATACTTTACATAATGAAGAAATGTTCTGATTAAAGTTCATCTGATGTCTGAACTCATTCATGCAGCGCGCGGTGTATTCCAGCACCGTACAGAGCACTGGAGTCCCATTCGTAATAAATTCCATAGGGAGCAATTTGTTCAATCAATTATTGATTATTTGCTCATCTCATTGAATAATCCCAACTGATTATAACAGTTTCCCAACCAGGGTTCCTCCAGAGGTTGCTGGGGGTTCCTTGAGCAATGAGCAGTTCAGACCTCTCAGGTCAGTTTAGGTGACACCAATGATATTTTTGTCTATCTGTAAGGGTGACATTCTTCCCACTGACCAGCAATGTAAGAGGAATTCTTCCTACTCACCATCACACTAATATACTGCGATTATAGAAGGGGTTCCACGAGATCTTAAAGTTCAAGGGTCAAGGGTTCAAATATCAAGGGTCCCCCGTGTAAAAATGGCTGAGAAATGCTGGATTATAGTAATAACAGATCTCCCCATGTAGCCCTCACACCTGATACATACACAGGATGAACATGGGACATGCATGTGTTTTGCACACACATAATCATAGCACATCTTTTCCGGATCTATAATTCCATGTGTTGACTGACCACCATTAGACATAGTTGGCGTGTGGTGTGCAGGGTGGGCTTGCTGGTGTGTAATGCTAGGCTTGCCTCCAGTGACACGCTATGTACACATGTGTGCAGGATAATATACAATATACCTCCATGCAGAATGATGCAAGGATTCAGGATGTGAATACAGATTATACCCCCTGCCTATCCCAGTGACCCCAATCATGGCTGTGATATACCCTGGGTGTCACCTTTACCTCTGTATGTAGTCCAGCAGTCACAATGTGTCAGTGATCAGTGCAGGTCAATGTCAGCACATGGCTCCGAATCCGCTGCTCCTTTTCTGGGTCGGGTTTACTGGAGTCTGTGAGCTCCCAGTATACACGGTTTTTTCTTCTTTGTGTACTCTAAGCTTCAGTGTCCCGGTGGCCCCCGTCGGTGTCAGTGCGCATGCTCCGTCCCGCGGTAGGGTGTCTCCGGTGTCTTACTGCCCGCTGTGTTCTACCATCCATGACTAAGCAGCTGCGCGCATTGCAGAGGAGCCGATAGCGTGACACGGCGAATTCCAGCAGAATCGCTTCAGTCCAATCACAGCAAAGCTACCTGTGCGATGGGCGGAGTCCCACACTGCGTTCTTTCCTGATTGGCTCATTATTTACTTAATCCAAATCCATTATTATCTCCGCACCTTGTGGGCGGGGAACCATCAGAAAAAGTTCTTACTTGAGGATTTGCATTAGAATAATGTAATATTGGGAATGATTCTCTTGGGCAGTATTGGCTGATCACACAGCGAATGATATCCTTACAAGGAATATTTCACTTAGCTAAGTAAAATAGAGGAATTTCTGCTGACTTCAACTGTCCAATCATATGCCAGGATTTTTTTCTTTTTGTTTTCCTAGCATGTAATTGGGCACTCCTTGTGATGTGAATTTTCATCACAAAACCTGGCCTAAGTGAATGATTATTCACCTTGGTAAGGAAACAGCCCTAATAAATCTGAACAATTGAATATCCAAGCAGTGAAATGCGTTTAAATTTTCCCCGAGCTGCAATGTCATTTTAACAGCCATAATAAATAAAAAACAGTAGCCACTAAACATTCTCTTTTATAAATCATGAGCTATAAAGCCTCATGGGGAGTAAATTCTTTTTAGTGTGCTAGATGAATCATGGGGCTCTATTTACAAAACGGAATCAGACATTCCTTTAAGGGAATCTGCCAGGCCCAGGTGTGTTTCATTACCACAAATTGATTCCCACCAGGGAATGCGTGAGGGAAAGATTCCCTCTTTTATAAATTGATTTGTAGAAGAAGTAGTAAGACACAACCATTGTAGAGCTATACAAATAAGGTTGTAAACTCTATTGGAAATCTTTATGACAGAGTGACAACTCCACAAATTTGGGAGAAAGTAACAGATGTGTTGTCACCTTTTACCAGGAAATGTCCTAACAAGGACCTCCGTGGCACAGTCACCAGGGGCCCATTTGGATCCATGTGTGCTTTCCGGTATTACATTGTAACGTGCATGCTACATTCTTTCCTAATAGCAGCCCAATGCACAATTTTGCATGGCTCCAATGTGTATGAATGCACCTGTATTTCCCCATCTTATACCTATAGATCTGAATGGGTCCTGAAAGCTGCAGAATAATGTCGGTCAGATGTGATTTTGGAAATTACATTAACATGTTACTGCTTATATGAGATTTTAGTGATTGGGCTTACTTTAAGGACTTTTAAAGCATTGGCATTGCCCACACACAGCATTTCCTCCTCTCATCTGGCTCATATCACATGCCAACATGGCGGGAACTCTATCCAGCAGTCATAAACTATCTGAATTCTATTGCTGTGGTTAAACTGACCGCAAATCACCGTTTTATCACCAGTGAGTCAGATACAGATCAGGTCCCAGCATCTGCCAGATATTGAACGATCACAAATCAGGTTTGTAGTAAGCTCTGTAATAAAGCCGTCATGAATCCGGCTCCTTGTACATGCCAGCTATCGAACTGATCACCAATTAATGTACTAGTACAAGCCAGATATTGAGCTGGGTCATGCTGGGTGCCCATGGATTCTCCAAGGAGGGGATGGGGCCACATTAAAGCAGAAAAAGGATTGTAAAACAAGCTATGTACATTGCACCAGCATTCACTGGGGGTACAGAGACTGAAGAAATGCTTTTTCCTACCTGCAGTAGACTGGTAGCATCATCCCAGACTAGGCAATGTCACTGATTGGACATTGGGGTGAAATTTTAATGTTGACAGATGGAGATTTTGAATGATGATATAATTGCCAATTGTTGTACATTGTGAAATGCTTTGTGCTTACTGAACCTTCTGCATGCAATACTAATGCGTGTTGCCACAGAGCTTCTCATACGCTGTTGTTATTATCAGGCTCTTTGATGTGTGTTGATACATTTTTGGCCTTCATAGAGTTTAATCATTAAAAAAGTGCACCAGGGTGGCACACATTAAATGATGTGGTGACCTACAGACGTCATGCCGACATGAGACTTTTGGTTAAGGGTTATCAGCCCTGCCAAGTATGCTACAAGATATTTGGGACTATTGAAGTAGTCCGTAAAGGTGGGAGACTTTTTACATATGACATTTTCCTGTGGGATGCCAATGATATTTCAGTACCAATACAATTTTTTACATTTGTAAATTTTTCCGTACAACTTCTAAGTACCATGATCAGATGAAGCAGATGATATCCTGCATAACGCGTCAGAATCCAAAGTGATACTGTTAGACGGCCAAGCTGATTATTCACAGTGGTATTGTTTGTGTCCAAAATCTTACATATAGTGTCTTTTAAAACTCTAATGTGATTATGATAAATGGCAATGTTTTATGGTTAATATTTACAATAAAATAAAAACGGTTGACATTTATCTAAAAACTCCTATACATAGTGCCTATTAAGAATAATACTTCTTACAGTTTTAAACAATATCTAGCTTCTGCACATGTCCTGCAAGCTGCTTTGTTTTGGCTGATAGAATGACAACATTTAGAAGGAGTGCACATAGCAGGCTGACTACAATGACCCTGATTGATTAAAGCTCCCCAAGGCTGGAGTGGATACACTTTCATCAGTGAAGCTGGGTGACACAGAAAACCTGGAATGGATTTCCTAAAAGTCATTTGCTTTTTGTTAGCAAATGTTTTTATATCTGGACCAGATCCATTCCCGGTTTGCTGGATCACCCAGTTTCACTGATGAAGGCGTATCTTCTCCAGCCTTGGAACACTTTATTAAATCAGGGCCAATGGGTCTAATTTAAAGGCATTCATTTAGCGTTGTCAACCTGCAACAGGAAATGCTGCCACTCAATGAATCTCCAACTGTAAAACGTATCAGTGGGTTTACAGAACCATTTTTGCTTAAGAAACTGAATAAAGCGAGACATGAATTGTAAGCTCCTCCTCCTGTATCACTGTCTGTATCTGTCTGTCATTTGCAACTCCTATTTAATGTACAACACTATGTAATATGTTGGCGCTATATATTAATACTAATATTTATTTAAATAATACTGTTAATAATTATTATTATTATTAGTAATAATAATAATAATAATGAAACCAAATACACTAAAATTTAGAACATACATTGTGATGTTACAGAACTGTGATCCTGCGTTAGGCACCTCATTGTTAAGATATTCTGTTTGGGTCAAGTTACGTACTATGCATGATATGCTTGTGCATTTCATGGTTTTGTCTGGGTGCTCTCTTGTTGTTAGGTAAAATGCAAATTACAAGGAACTCGTTCACAGCATACGGTCGTGTTTCCTAACATGTGGAAGTCTTTGGAATGTGATTGGCTGCTGAAGCAATTCAGACACCTCCTTCTCTACCAGGTTTTGGAATGTAGATTTTGAGCATAACAAACTTTGCATTGAGTGGCATGGGTGTCTAGGAAGGTCCTCCCTTCTCTTGGCCTCCCTTATCAGGATTGTGCAGCTACCAGATATGAAATGAGAAGCAGCAGCCATGTGAACATTACATAACTAAACCCGTGGAGGTGTCAGATCAACCACATCAGATTTAGAATTACACAATGTATTTGTGTATTGTTGGAGCCAATTGGACCAGACTTCTAAGCTTCTTTTTGCCTTCCTCTGGATCAACTATGTCTATGAGTTTTTATTCTGGGATACGTATATTGCCCTAGTGGTTGAACTTGAGGGACTTATGTGTAGTTGAGAAGGGGGGGGGGGGGGGGGGTTACCTTTCCCTGAACTGTAGCTGGAGGATATTGGGACACTGGACAGAGATGTCAAAACAGATCACAAGTCATATATTAGAAGTACGACATCCCTGAAAGATGGCAGAGTAAAAGAGAAATGAGCTTGTCAGTCTGCTGCTTCTTTACTCACTGTCTATCCACAGTCTGAAGGAAGGTAAAGGATCTGTAAGGCTGGACTTGGTCAGTTTTGAAGTTTTTTCCAATTTGATCCACCAGATGTGACCTATATCAAGTGTAGAATCAAAAGGACCTTATGCAGCCAGGTCAGAACATTTCCAATGATCAAGTATCTAAGTTTTGGAGACCTCTTAATGCATTGCTCTTCAAATGAATTTAGGAACAGGAGCACACGTTAATCTCCATTGAGATTGATCAAAAGAAAATATACTGATCGATTTCCATTCATATCAATTACAAAAAACAAATTATTACACAGTAATTTATATAGCACCAACATATTACGCAGCACTCCACAAAGTCCAGTCACTAGCTGACCCTCACAATCTAATGTCCAGGACCTGTCATTGTCGCATCAGAGAAAGGCGTACTCTCCACAGTGGACTCCAGCGAAGACTGCAATCCTCTTCAGCCATTGATGATGTAACTCCTGCGCATTGTCTCCTGAGGCTGGTTTAGAACCGATCGGTACATGTCGATGTAAAGCTAAAATAAAAAGCCACTGACATGGACATTGCATGTCTCCTGTCAATGAACTCTACCTCCTGGTGGCTTTTTTTTTTTCATACCATTTACCAATACAATTAGACAGTATCGTTATAAATAAGAATTGTCTGACACATACTGCAGGATTGAGTAACAACTTTAATGAGTTTATTTAGAGTTGGGGGTAACAAGAATGATCTCTACATACAATTGCAGTCTCTCTTTTCATCATTGGGTTAGTCATAATATAATACACTGTACACGCCCATCCCCAGCACACCTACACACATACTGACAGACACAACGCTACAGACATATATACAGTGTATTCCAAACACAAACAAATACTCACACATACCATATATACATACACCACACACACACAGGACAGCACATATACAAAGCAAGATTAGGAAATACACATCTCCCAGCTGGTTCTGTAGAGGCA
Source organism: Pyxicephalus adspersus (assembly GCF_032062135.1). Lineage (NCBI taxonomy): Eukaryota > Metazoa > Chordata > Amphibia > Anura > Pyxicephalidae > Pyxicephalus > Pyxicephalus adspersus. Next base: position 32,015,920 of record NC_092864.1, read on the forward strand.
AAAGTCTTACGTTTCTTATGTTTGTTAAAGAAAGTCAAGGATACCTTCCTGACGTCACATAATAAAAAATACCTTCACCTTAATTTATGTTGACTTAAATCTAATGATCAGAGAATGGAAATTGAATTTTAAATAATTAGAAGGCCATGAAAATGGCTTCATCACACAAATCATTTGGCCCAGAGAACTAATAAAGTGAACCTGTCACTGACCATGGTAAGATTCTTTTGATAATGGTGAAAATTTTAAATTCAGGATTATGCCCCATCTGTTCAGATGTTTTTTGTCACAATAGGGTGTCATTAAAAACAGCCAATGCATGCGAATTGCAGGTTGTGTCTCACTTCATTAGGATTTAGGGCTTTTGTGTCCTGAGGATAAATTATAAATGTCCTGTTCTATAATTAGGTATAGCTTCACTGCAGTGAGATAAAATTGCATATGTGAAACCCCGATGAAGGGGGATTTGCATATCCAAAAATTTGATAGCTGCTATTGTTTTAATTATAGCTTTATGGTGAGAAAAACGAATATATTTGGATTTATTATCTCACTATCTCCTTCTCTCCATGTAAGTTAGTTGTCCCAGCGGCCCAAAAGGATCTCCAAGAGTCTGCAAAAGCAACTATAAACAAGAATGACCCTCTTCTGATTAGAACCAACATTAGGATTGGAATCCAGTGCTCCTCTATTCTCAGCCTGAATGTAAGTGACTGCTCTGCAAGCTGTAATAGAATCTCTACTTTCACACTGGCTTTACTATGGTCAGTCATGTTGGGTGCTGGCAGGACAATAAATACTGGGGGTTCCAGGACATCCCTGGCCAAAAGTAGTGAGGAACAACCAATATGATGTAAACATATTTATGTTTCCAGGATATCCCTTCACTTCTTTTATCATAAAAGTATGGAAAATCTACAAAGAATACAACAGTTCAACAGAACTCCGAGGGGAACCCGTGTATGACATAACTGTGGAAGAAGCCATAAATGACTCTTGTCGTGCTTAGCTAAAGAGTTTATTACTAAATACAAAAAACAAGACAATCAAAAAGGCATAGGTTATTTAAAATGCGACTACAGGCAAAATGTTTTTTAAGGTTTGGCCAAAGCTAAGAAGAGTTAGAACTTCTATTAGGTATTGTTGCTATCAGCGTGCCTGTTGGGAAGATTTCTCATCACTTACTGTCCCTGTAAAATTCTGTTTGTCAGTGTGTGGCAGGTTGTCACGAGGATAAGGGGGGGGGGGGGGCTCCTTATTGCTTCTACACCTTTCCATCTAGAACTTAATGCCCAAACCCTGGCTCATGAATGTCAAGTGATGATATAATTTTGCACATGCTGACCTGCAATACCATTGAGAAGCTTGTGTATCCCCACTACTCCACACCCAAGATTTCCAATACCAATAATTCCTGTTAAGGAAAAACAAATCTTTATTAATTCAAGCTCCCTCCAAAAATTAAGAATCAACTGTTCAGGAATTTTTTAGTCATCCTTTTCATCACCCACCACAGATGACATTGCCGTTCCATGGCTGCTCCAACCAAGCCAAAGGGCGAAATTTGTCAGGTTAATGAGCCGCTCTATAACGTACACCAAATTTTCCTATTGATTTAGCACTTGTGTGCTACCAATACACATGATTTCTTTGGCCTCAACAAAACCCTGTTCTTTGTCTCCTTTTTTTCTAAGTTTATTATTAATTATAAAGGGGCCAGGCCACCAACCACTACTCCAGGCAAGGGTTTGAATTTTCTTGTACTTTCCTTATATTTGTATTTGAATATACAAGCAGGGCATATGTTTTTTTTCCCCCAGAAGGTTGATGCCAGTTTTTTATTCTTTCCCCAGGCTGCAGTTGGATTTTAACCAAACCTTTGGCTCGAGTTGAACTTTAAAGTCCTGCTGTCTTCTCTGTACACAAAAACGTCAGTAAATATTTTATCAAATTCGTTTCACTCTCTAACAATAAGCATTTGCTGCAAAAACAATGGAACTATTTATAGAATGTTAATTTAGATAACCAAATATCACAATAAATATTAGTGCTCTAAACATCTGAATTTGAAAGATGATTAAATAACTAAACATTTCAGACGCGGCCACCACCCAATGACGGGGGGGACTTGTCCTGTCCTTGCAGACATCACAGCTTATTCACATAACTCTATGTCAGTGGAAGAAGATCTGAAAATATCTAGATCTTCTAAACAAGAGCCAAGCTAAGAGATAATAGCACAATGGATCATTTAATAGTGTACTGGTATGATATGTGGGATCTTATTGCTGGATCAGTATCAAACATTCTCCTACCTAGGATCAAATAAAGGGTATTTCCAGAAAAAGTGGCATTCTCCTGTTTGTTAGGACCATTCCATGCACTAACAGAGGGGGTCCCCCTCTCCACATTGTCTTAGGACAACAGTCTGCAACTACAATTTTGACTATAGCAATACCTACTGGTTAAATATGGTTTTGCAGCTAAATCCAAAAACATGACTTCCCCATATGATCACCATTTTCACTCTCAAACATACTTGGGACAGGGGGTCCTGCTTAATATGCCAGGGTGCTGTAGGAGGGCACTCTGCTGATACACAAAAGAAAACAATCAACAAACATATTTTTCAATACAATAAGAAGGTCGGCTAGACCATAGTTCTAAAGAATGAGGCCTTTTCCTTTTTTAGGAACTAAATTACCCCACTGACACCATTGGTTCTAAATGTTTACTTCACTACATAACCTTTATGTATAAAGTGGGGAAGGTGTGAAAAGTTATCCAAATGGGGATGTTAATCCTAGCTGCACCCAGAGGCGACCAGTCCCAGGGCTTTTGGATGTAAACAAAAAATAAACTTTTACAGGTAAAAACACATACATGCATAAAATATGGTAAATGTACATATAATCTGGTGGTCTGGAAACAGGGTCCCTTTAAATTAGTGACAGGTACACTTTAAATCCTGGCATTACACTTTCATCTCTTCCAATTTCAATAGATGTGGAACATATGAACCCAATTATAAAGCTTGTAATTGTCTTACAGAAGCTGCAACATTAGGTTGCATTTCTACTCTCTCTAAAACAGGTGAAAGTGCAAAGAATTGCCTACATGAAATTATTGCAATGGTCAGATATTAGCTTCTCCTACTAAAAAGATTGAAAAAGGAGGGATATTCAGTGGTAACTCATTTTAGGACACTTTCAAGCTGCAGAACTGGATAAACAATAGTCAAATTAAAACCTGTGCAGCCGGCACAACACTTCTACATGAAACACAGCCTGATTAGCAGACAATTGGATTGGTGAGGTTCCCAGTCATGGAGCCAGCTGGCTGGATTAGCAGGAGTTTCACAGAAAAACAAACCATTAAATGCATGTAAAAACAATATAATCGAGTTCATGGGGAGAAAATAAAAAAGAAGGGGTGGTTAAATTGGATACAAACCATTTCTCTATAGAGAAAACGGGTAATATTCTGTGCTTTTAGCCAATGCCCAGTGTATACTTTCCGCTGTCATCCCGCAGGGGGCAGCATGTACAGCGGTGTATAAACCTCTGAGTGACAGGCAAGACATGGCAAAAGGAGAGGAGTTCTGTCTAGCTCTCTCCTGACCTAGGAAGCCTTGTCTTCTGGTTGTAGATGAGAAGAGGCTGACGAAGGGGAGCTAATGGCAGCCAAGTGCTGTTCGGCTTCCTCAACCTCTTCCTGCAGCAGGAGCTCAAAATCTTCCCCGTCTCCACTAGATTCTTGACTTTCGGGACGCATGAGTTCCGGGTGGCTATGAGGTGCTACTGGGCTCTGCAGGGAATCTTCCTGGCTCCTGGCCTGGATTTGAATTTCCAGTCCTGCGGTTTGGCCCTTCCCGTTGAAATGTGTGTTGACGAAGTGAAGCGGGGAGGTCAGTGTGGGAACCAGCTCTTCTGGGTTTAGGGACAGAGGTTCAGTTGGTAAAAGGGGTGTTTCAGCAGCTGGCAAGTGTTTCCCATCTACTGTATGGTGCCCTAGCCAAAGAGGAGAATCAGTATGGTCTTTTTCAGGTACAGCATCTTCAGGCACAGCGCTTGGCTGGTCCAAATCTAGAAGAAACCGAAACAATAAATCTCTCACAGTTGAAACACTAAATCATGATCATATTTCCACTACTGTTCCTGTAAACTTACCATTCCGAAGCACACCACCAGAATACGATATCAATCATCATCCAACTTACCTTCTTTGAGCTCACACTGTCATGGGCATTGTTAAGCATTATATCACAGCGTTGGTTAAAAACACAGGCACATTCATAACACCTTACAATGTTCATGGATAAAATATTTGTTCACTATATTGCTGCAAAAATAAATCTTCCATTCAATACAAAAGCAGCAGCAAATAAAAACTGATTATTATTATTAAACAGTATTTTACGTAATGCTGTACATTAAATAAGATAGCTAATGAAACTGGCTTGCTCTTGTTACTTTTAAAAAAAATGTGTGGCTTCCATGACTTCAAGGCCCAGCAAGCCCACCTACCTTCCCCTGTTCCAATTATATCGCCTTTATTATTATTATAAGGGAAAAAAAGGTGGGCAAAACATAAAATACTAGTTTTATGACTCCATTTACTTAATTGCAGGTTACCAGTTGGCAAAAAACTAAGTAAGCAAACAGCTAGGTCAACTTCCTACTCCCAGCTTGTGATTGAACAGTGAATGTGATCTCTTTTCCCCTTCCTGCTGTCAACACATGTGCATGTAACCCTGAATTGGCCCCAATCTCACACAGCCTGAGTGGTTCTGATCACAAAAGGACACATAAATCACATTACAGTATTTATTTAGCATTCACTTAACTTGCCTACTTCTTAAGATGTATTGTCTTATAAAAGATTAGTTATCTCACCCTCGGACACATCGGTCAGCTGTGGGGTAGTTGCTCTGGATACAGAAAACCCGCCACTCTCCAGTATAGAGGCCTCTTCATCTGACAGCTCTGAGTCAGTTATAGACAGAGCCAATGCTGTAATCCGCACGTCCATCTGGAAAGGAATGTAACAAGTTAGTAAATGACTCTTCAAAATAGAATTAGCGGGGGCATTATCATATCATGTGAATTCTTTAGTTCTACTTTGTCCTATTGAACCCTAAAACAATTGATCCCTGCCATTCAATGTTTACTGCCTATATAGTAGAGATTTCAAATGGCAGCGGTCAGAATGCCAGTAGAATCTTGCACATTTACCACATAAGTATATCAGTGTCTTTGCATTTCAATTTAATAACCTTAAATTAAATTGTCTTTTTTAAAATGTAACCCCAGTAAAGTAAAATAACATATCACAGCTTCTCAGGCTAGCATGGTGGTAGCATTAATTTTCTTTTTATTTTCACCTGGTTTTCCTACCAGTAATAAATGTTCTGTCCTAGAGACAATTCTCATTGTACTGTATGTATGGAGAAGAAGTGTTGTCATTCAGGATCAGAAAGTGAGATAGGACTGCAGAACACTTTGCCCCCTTTCCACATACATAGGGGGACAGACAAGTACTGTAGTTCCCAGAGATAGCTGGGAACAACGTACATGATAACAGTCAGAAGAGGTAGCAAGCACAGGAAGTTATCAGCTCCCATGATTTTAGTAGGGAACTTTGCTGCGTCCGAACAGATGGAAACCTTAAAGCCCGCATCTTTGGAGCAAATTTTAACGGGGCAATGACTCAGAGTTTTGTCAGCTCCTAATTTTTTTGGTTTTCTGAAGGCTCACAGAACACCACAACAGACATTACAAGTTTTAATTCAGCTTGCTATATATTTATCTTTATTTACAGAAGGAAACCATAGTGGGATCACTCACCTCAGGAGAGAAGCCGGAGAGCTCAATCTCACTCTCACTGTCTGTCTCTGCTGTAGGCTCCTCACCCTCTTCCTGCTCCTTCTTCACTTGTCTCTCTAAGATTGGAGAAAGAGAGAGAGTAAAAATGGCTGCATCACAAAAGCTGACTGCAAATGGTGTACCAAGCATGTAGCTAAATGCAAACTTCTTCATCAATGCTAAAATTCATCCAAGCAATATAAACCTACAAGCTGGTGTAGACAGTTCTACATGACAACAAAATGAAAAGATGACATTTGGGCTACACAACAAATGTTTACCTTCTAAAGGCGTTAGTTATTTTTTGTCTTTTTGTACATTACTATTGTGATTGATCTAAAAAATATTTCACATACTATGGAAAACTTACTTTGCAATTCAAGCAGTGCTTTTAAGCTGCAATGTCATCACGCTATGAGCCAAGAGCTCAAACAAGTAATGATTGCAAGTATCTCCCCGCTGCCCTAAATATATTTTCGTTTTTATACTTTTTTATTTTTTTTTTTTTTTACAGGATTGCCTGCTCACATTTTGTATTTTGGGTTCCTGACTGGAAGTTTAGAATGGCAGAACTACAGAAAATTGTTTAACAAGATGTAAATTCTCTGTGGGTGACTATAGAGGTTTCCAATGGTCAGAAATGCTCATTATAAGTCAAATGATAGCAATATAGAGCCTAACCTGCCCAAATGTAATATAGTAGGAGGTATTGGACCTCTAATATTTCCTGCATTAAAACCACTGATATAGTGAAACTTACTCTTGTGTGAACGAGGCAGGTCCTCCCCCTTCATAGTATAATCAATCTTCATAAGAACAGGTTCTAAGGTGGTGTACATTCTCTGGATCAGTTCTCTGTATACAACTAGTGGCCACAATAGGACGCTGAGTACTGTAACCAAAACATAAGGAGCTGTGGTCACATATATATGTTTGCTTGAGCATCAAAAATCCCAAATCAGTTATGGAAGATCTTACGTATTATGTAGGAAATCATAATGCCCGGAACATAATGTCCGACAACAGCCAAAACTGCACAGCACGAACAAACCATGGCACAGAACTGAGGCAGAGAGAGAGAAGAAAATGAACAAACTGGATATACAAATATGAAGTTACCAACCCCTAGGTCCCATTGCAAAAACAAAAATAATGGTCAGGTTTGCCTAGACATAACATGGCAGTAAAATATTTGATCTGCCCTGCATAGAAGTTGTCATATAAACATGCTCTTTTGCTTTGCGGGAACATGTTTTTTATGAAGCAGGCATCTCCAAAAAGCCAGGGAAATTGTATGAGAAAAATGAATTTGAATGATCAATTGTGTAACATTATCTGGCCAAGAGTTATATAGAGAAATCCTGGATATATAACTCTCATATGCTAGAACATTATTGGCAGTAGAAGTTCTAGTATTTGACAGCTGAATTGCAGTAGTGGGGTTGAGGACTGAAAAAGAAAAGTTTATGGTTGACTTGGCCACAAGTCAAGGGCCAAGGACTCAAAGGATCCACAGAGACACAAGTATACATCTAAAGTCTAGATACTTACAGGTAACATAAGGCCCATGGGAACAGTCAGCTATTTAACTAGATACAAACTAGATACCTGCTAGTATAACCCTAATTTCCTATACTGGGTAAATAACAGGAGAGTCAGCACAATAGATGTTTATTCCTGGATAGGCCCCTGATCTTGGGCATTCTCAGTAATGGGCTTGAAACTTTTCACTGTACCTCCTGCCAACCTCACCTAGCATTTCCATACTCTCCTTAATTTTACAAAGCAATTAAAGAGCCCTTAGCAAAATAGACATTTACCACTCCAGGAAGCGAAGAAAAGACATGCCGCTGCATACCACATATTCCATGTGTAAAACATGGGCACTAAATGCCCTTTCAGCAGCTGTGAACATCATTATGGGGAATGGCATACAGTTAAATGAAAATGACTACAGGTAATGTGAGAGGCTTGTGCAGTTTGTTTTGCAACAGATAACTTTAACTGAACCTGAGCTTTGCCCATGCATGCCACTCCCACAACAGCACTTTACACCACTGAAAAAAAAGTTGCTTTACTTAAGATACAATTTGTCAGGATTGAAACGGACATGGTGCTATGGACTCTCCATATGTGAGAACATTTATGCGTGGAGATTGGCTCAGTACTGTTAAATGGAATCCGTCACATGGAAGTACTTAACAATTTCTTTGCCCCTGGTGGGGGAGTGACAAAAAGGCGGGTATGTGCAGTCGGAGATAGCAATCCTAATACTTTGCTTCAATTATTAGCAATACACAAGTTTGCATTAAGGAGTAAATGTAATAACGTGAGCTTTCACTTTTAATTTACAAGATAAATTGGATCACTGAACAAAGACTTCAGTCCGTACAGTCAAGAAAAAATATCAGTACAGACACAATATAGATGAAATTGTTTTGAGGTAAAAAATGTTTGATGAATCACACCTATGTCTTTAACAATGATTACCCACAGGAACAAGCAAAGACCCAACTCACTGCAAATATCTGTATTTATAAATCATATCAAGTAGCAGCCTGACCAAATCTTTTTTGACTCACCTTTCCAGGGTTCTGCTTTTTGTAAAGTAGCAGTTCCTGGATGTACTGCTGACAGGTGAGCCACGTCTCTGCCAGGTAATGACACAGCTCTCGTACACTCAGCAGCCGGTGCTGACTTGACCCTCCTGCAGTTGCCAACGTTTCACTAGAAACACACAGCAAAGGTAAGTTTGGAATGGGATTTTGAACACATTTTTGTATCATTTTCTATCATCACAAATGCTGAATCACAGTTAACAATTTAGTTAAGATATATAACATGTGAAGAGATTGAGAATACAGGATATTTTCATTCTACCTGCTGCCACATTTTAAAATCTAAGTCAACAATGTCAGCTTTATATACTTCTTCATGTGCCTGAGCAATTTTTTTACAGAGCTTAACCCATTGCTGGGTGGTGAGCTTCTGCCATAATCAGCAGGTATCCACACCATATGTGCCGATTATGGCGCATACTTACCTTGTGCTGTCGCCCTGCAGCAATGACAGATCCAGGACCCATCATCGCTACATGCATGGAAGGGGCCACCTTCACCCCCAGCTCCAAAGCGAACTGCCATGGAGACAGTGATCCCTCTTGCTTACTGGATGATATAATTCTATTGCATGTCTCTTTGTCAAATAGTTCCACCTCCTGGTGTTTTTTTGTTTTGTCAGTTTAGGTCAGGCTTTAAAAAAAAGTTCAGCACATACAAATTTTTTTTCTGGTATTCTCTTGCAAAAAATAATTTTGTCTTTGCTTACCTGTCACTGGATGATTCTGTCCGAGATTGAACTGTGAAACAAAAAGATTTAGTAATTAACAAACAGCTACGTATGTGTAAGCCGCTCGCTCAATCCCCTTCATAGAGCAGGTCGGTGCTGTATGTACAGTGCCCATTCATGCACCTTTCAGTCTTTTGTCATTGGATCGTGAAACAACAACAAACTTTCCAACAACAAAAGTGTGTATGTAGCCTAACTCAGTAAATAAGGTTGAGACATGCCGGGTATCCTAGCATAAAAGGAAACCCAGAAGAAAAGAATGTTGGTGCATGTGATAGACAGGTGAATGCATTTAAAAATTGTGATCACTTTTGATTTTTAGCTATACTTCAGCTTTAAGTTTTGAGCTTTTTTGTTTACCCATTTCTTAAAAAATAATATTGTATTTTATAGTCCAGAACATAATAAACAGAATATAATAATAAACAAAAACTATTCTCCTAAAACACAGTCACTTTCCGTGCTCCTGTTGTCACAGGAACGGATTTTTTGCTTGGATTTAGGTGCCGTCTTACAATGACAATGTTTGCATTCTATGTAATTTATATGTAGATTTGATGCAGTTTTTAATCTCATGGCTGTAATGAAATTACAAAAGTTAATACTCCACCCTAGCAGATTATATAAGGTGTAGTCAGACAGAGGTGTGTTACCTTTACAGTGCTGCAGTATCCAGATCTTCCAGTGTTGCACACCCAGGAGACACAGAAGAAAGAAGCTGATCAAAAATAGAGGTCGCGGGGACAGGTATGAGAACAGCCTGGAATTACAAGAAAACCAACGTCAACGCCTTTTCATTGCTATCCATTTACCAGCCAAAGAAAAATAAGTACAGCAATAAAGCCGACGTTAAGGAGAACCTGTCTCAATGTGACTAATGCAAAATATATACGTCTTAAAAAAAATTATTATAATATTGCAGGCAGTGTTCTCCCTAGCCCCTTTAAGCTAAGTGCACTTTTCAGTAACCACCTGGCTGTTTTTGAGTGGTTACTAAAGAGTGTGGCTCTACAATTCAATACAGGGGCAGCCACCAGCCTACAATTTCTTCCCACCTGGAGTAAAAAAATTTCTGGGTTCATCACTGGAAAATTTACACTTTCTTGTGTTTTAGCTAAACATACTGCTGGGTCTGTCTCTTGAGCCTGATCCTCAGGCTTTAGAATTCCCGTTTAATTACTCAGGGGACCCCCGGAGAAATTAAACAATGCGTCCTTTATTGCATCACAATGCATAAATATTAAAACAGAAGCGCTCAGGGATAAAAAAAAATAAATAAAATGGCCAGGTGAGTATCCCAATGCAATGATGCCTTCACTGTTCTTTTTGTTGAATCGTTTGTTGCGAAGAAAATGCATGTAAAAAAAAAAGATCAGTTATCAATTAAAATCAGTTATCATTATACAATCATTTTCCACTGACTCCGGGCTCTTCATTTATTTCTGGCATCAGAGGAATGCAGGCACAGAACCTTTGCCGTCTTAGCCTTTGACCCAAAAATGCTGGCAACTATAGAATACAAGAAACACACAAAAGCCTGTGTTATAAAGATGGACACTTGGTTTTGGATAAGTAGGAAGAGAAACACCTTCGATATCACAGTCCAGTTGCATGTGACCAACTTTTGCAAAGTATGCTATATTACTGGATGAATGGAATGGGCATACTAATACAAGGGGATGATAACCAAATAATGGGACACAGGAGAAGATCTCTGAATGATCAAAAATAAATAAACGGGTTTGATATATAGAGAAATCTATGATGTTTTGGATAACAAGCAGATAACATTATTGTCAGTAAAGAGACCTCAATTTTGTTTTGACTGCACGAAAAAACAGCAGACAGTTGTATCTACTTTGCATATTTTTGATCTATAGTTTTTATATAAAAAGATATTATAGGATTCTTATTGAATTAACCTGTTCTTTCTCAATGTATCCATGTGTAAAGTACAAATCAAGCTATTGACATCTGATACCTAGCAGGACTAATAATGATTTAAAGTCTCGTATGGAACATGAACATTTATTGGGAAATCCAATGGGTGGAGTAAAAGCATATTAAGGTCATGAACCCCTGGTACGAATATATCTGTTTTAGGCAGAAATATTATCATTAAACAGGATTTATATAGCGCCAACATATAACGCAGCACTGTACATTAAATAGGGAATGACCCATTAGGAAGCAAGGACCATTCGGAACAAAAGAAAAAAAACTAAGGTTTGGCACCAGGTATTTACTATTGCATAGGCTTTAACATTTATCCAGCATTAACTCTGCCACTGTTTCAGTAAAACATTGCAAGAATATTGCTATTTTTGGATATCTGGCAGATTTTTTGTATTATAAAGACAATGCATCGTGTGATGTTCTATAGGGTGTCAGAATCTTACCAAAATACTCCATGCAGAGCAGCAGCTGTTATCAGGCTAGGCAGGGGCTGTTCCCAGACCAGAAGTCGTTGCCCTGCAATTAGTAAAGGTCCCCATTCGTTCAGTCTATGATACAGATCAGCCTCTAGGTAGTTCATGTCCTCCTCTGATGCTCCAGAGAGTCGTCCGCTTCTCTCTTCACTCTGCAATGGATCTCCTGAAGGCCACGGAGCAACATCTTCTCCAGGCATCGTTCTGGTTATAGAAGCCGAGGACTCTGCACTACTGCCACTCATGGTTTAATTATAATTAGGTGTTATTTAGTAGTTCCTCCAACTCCACCGCCAAGGTACGCAGTCAACACTCAGATACAATAAGGTTCCTCCTGAGTCTCTCCGCCACATTCCCTGGATCTACAGACCAGCGACAACTCCAAAAGCCCAAAAATGAAAACTCATTTTTTTCCTAGATATTTGGATTTTACTGTCCCTTCATACAGCTGGAATCTCTTTCTCTCCTTTTCTTCCTTTAAACGTGATCTAATTCAGAACTTGCTTTCATTAGCCAATGTTACATAATTTTGTAATACTTTTTTAATCCAACCCTTCCCTTTCTTTAAATGTATATAAACAGCAGGGATAATTACCTAGCAACAATTATTTCATAATTTCCCTACAATTAGAGCCCACCCTATGCCCATACCAAGCAAGCTTTTATTTGGGCTATGATGGTTATGTAAGTAAAACCTAACTAGCCTAAGCTGATAATCTAATGCCTAATAAACGTGACACTGGATTCCGTCTATCCCAAAAGCTTTCTTAATGAAGAGCAACTGATCTCTTTCCAAATCAGATTTCTCGGAACCTATCCTGATGATAGAGCCTTGGTCACCAGATCCCACAATATAAGCTAATTCTTGAAGAGGATCTCAGCTTTGCCAGCCTATCCCTATACTAGATACTGTATCCCTTTTTCTATTCTGCTACAATTACCCTTTAGGCCAACCAATCCCAGTGATAGATCCTCCTCAATGAATCTATCCATACAGGTAGGGTGCTGGCTATCAGTCTTAGATAATATTTAATCAGTGTAATCAGGTATTAAATCTTCCCTACCACTGGGCAAATTTAATCTCTCCTAACAGCTGTCAGTGCAAATAGATCCTTTCTGTCCTCTATCGATCTAGATAATTCCCTGACCCTCTGCTCCCCGGAGACCAAGACGAAGATATTAGATCCTCCCTGAACGACGAAGATATCAGATCTCCCCTCACCCTTGTCTGTATAGATATTGGACACCCGCTAATCCTGATCTGCAAGATTTTAGATCTCCCCTGATCCTGGCCTATCTAGATAATAAATTGGCCCTGGTCTATGGTCACAGTAGATCTCCCCTGATCCTGGTCTAAGTAGATATTGGATCACCCCTGGCCTTGGCCTATCCAGATATTGGATCTCCTCTATGGTCTCCCCTGATCCTGGTCTATGTACCAATCTCCCCTGCAAATTAGCTATGAAAATTCTAACTCCAGCTTGTTTATTAATAGCAAATGTTTTACTAAACAGCCAGCCCACCCTGACAGCAGAGCTCTCTCTCCCCAGCCTCTGATGATAAGCACAGCCCCCTCACCCTTACTCCTTCCTCCTTCCAGGCCGAGGTCCTCCTGACACTTCTCAGGCTCTGCTGACCCCCTCAGTGTGCCCGAAGCCCCTGTGTGCCCTGTCAATGCCCAGAACCTCCGGGGCTCCCAGCTGGGATGTTGTTGTTATGAAGGTGCGTCAGCTGAGAGGAAATGACGTCAGAGTTTAGAACATTTTCTTTCCGCTGTGGCTCCTTTGAGACCGTGATTAAGGGCAAGTTTTCGCCTGATTATCATGAATTTAGTCCCTGACGACGAATGGTATCTGTCAACTATACCCGAGTACGTAGAAGTATACGAGAACTTGTGCCTTTGTCAGCTGCAGAACCTGGGTTTGGACGTCAGTGCCCACAGTCAACATGTCTGACAGAGCCTTGTTTTGGTCACGTGAATGTCAATTTATGGAAGGGGCGTGTTGGAGCAGCGACGGCCATGTTTGTTTCTGGCATCCTGTGTCTGGATGCAATGAAGTGATTACACCTGCTTGCTGGGTGCGTCTGGGAGGGGACAAGCACCCTAAAATACATGGGTGCGGGTGTGAAGTGACTCATGTGATGAGTTTATGAGGAGACAGGATTATTATTCATTAGTAAGATGCCCACTTTATGGCAATCTGGGACACCATAATATATAATTTATAGTGCATACCTAGGATAGACTAAATCCCACTTTATGTTTAGTTTTAAACAGAATAAAGATAGCTAAAACATACTGAGACCAAAAAAACATAAATTACAGTGTTAGTGACACACATCCTGTGTTGGATTTATATAGCGCCAACATATTACGCAGCGCTGTACATTAATAGGGGTTTCAAATGACAGACAGTGACACAGGAGGATGAGAGGACCCTGCCCCGAGGAGCTTACAATCTAGGAGGTGGGGGAAGTATCACAACAACCACACCTGTAGGCCTTTATATTTTGGCTTTACATGCCTCATTATGCCTTAGCAATGGATTTAAATCCTTAGACTGGAATCCATGCTGGTGCTCTGGTCCCTACCCCTCTGAAATTGTGTTCTAGCCCAGGTTCTGCTTCTGACATTCTTGTCCATTGTATATAGCTTATTGTCTCTGTTTCTGTGTGTTGTACTATGTTTGATATTTACAGTTGTTTGCAGTGTGTTCCTGTTGAATGAAACCCAGACAAATGATCTGAGGAGGTTAAAGCATTGCCATGAACAGATTTTGGCCATTTTGCAGGTGGACATGATTTTAATGCTTTATGGTAAGTGTTTATTTTAAATGCTGCCAAAAAATTAGGAATAATTTGGGGCTCTATAAATGTTTTTCCAAAAAATTCACACTTTTTTCATATTGTATCTTATTAGAACGTGCATGGATCAACCTTTACTCACTCTTTATTCATTTTTCTAATTGAATCGAATGTGAAATTTGGGTAAAAGTTAGAGGATTTGGGGGTAAAAAGATATTTCACATTGGGCTCTAATTGTAAAACAGGACATCAGGCATTCCCTTAAATATTCCCTTGTGGGAATTGTCACACTTGAGGGGAGGGACCAGTAGGGGGCACTATAGGTGGATCAATGATGGTGTGAGTCCTAAGAAGGGTTAAAACGCAGAGTCTAAGCAATAGACTTGTTTTCTCCAGAGCCTCTAGTGGTGGGGATGTTGTGCTTCAGGCTGTTGCCAGGTTGCATTGCTTGGGCACACCAGGGTGGACATGATAATGTGCAGTACCAAATCAGCAAGCAGAAGATAAGTCAAGAGTCAAGGCTGGGTTCGAGGCGAGCAGCAGACAAGCCAAGTCAGGAGCAAAGCTAGGGGTCAAATACCAGAAATACAGAGAATAGATGGCAGTGACACGGGGGGTCACCGAAGACACAGGGGAGCACAGGATGCATGGGGGGGCACAGGAGTCACTAAAGTCACAGGGGAACACAGGAGATATGGGGGTCATTGCAGATACAGGGAAACAAGGGAACAGACAGGGAAACAACAGACTGGGCAACAAGGGGTTAACACAGCAGCCGGACAGGGAAAGGACTCAATCAGTCAAAAGGTGTACAGGAAATGCTCGGCACTAGTGGAGACACGTTGCACGAATGCAAAGTGTTGTGTCTGAGCTAGCTAAATAGCCATGGGCAATTAAGAAGCTATTTCCAGATTGGCCACCGGGATGGGCGATTCTGATAAAACTTGGAACGGTTCAGACTTGGCATAACTGATTCCCATAAGGGAATGTTTGAAGGGATGCCAGATTTCCTGTTTTATCATTGTGTTTGTGTACACAAAAAAATCATTTGGATCGTTAAATTATCTCATATTTATTTAAACAAGTAACAAGAATAAAAACGTGATACAATGAAGCTTTTTTCATTAATTATAGCACAAAATAATTCAGAAGCATTTTCAATAAACATTATTAAGAGATCCATAGAAAAAAATTATTTACAGTCAACTCCCAACACGTTTTGTGGGTGATTACTGCTTCTTCAGGGGAAAAACAACCTTGCAAATATTCTTACAAGCTTAATGTTCATCTTAAAAGGAAAAATGATGGGAGGCGCATGCGCGTGGCCTGACTATCGGATGTTTCCGTGCTAGGCTCCGCTCGGCTCTGGGCTTTTAGCGAGAAACGTAGCTATTCCTACGGACGACTGCCACCTTTCTGGGTTCCTGACGACTTGCTGTGATACTGGTCAGCGAAATATATGGGTCCGACTTCCAAATCCAAGCGTCCCGCGGCGCAGCAGAACTCATCCCGCGGCGGGGACTCAAAAACCAAGATGGCGCCGATGCCATCTCCCCCGGCGTCTTCCACTTCTTCCCCGGGACACCATTCTGAGGATAGCACAGACGCTCTCCCGAGCGAACCTACTGAACGATCCTTGTCTGAGGATTCTCTTTTTATACAAAAACTCAGAAGCATGATTCGTGAGGAACTAACACAGGCAATGGCATCTATTGCATCGGACTTGAAACGTGATATACGGGAGATAGGCCAGCGTATATCTGCCATGGAATCCAGAATGGACGACGCCACTACAGTATTGGATAGTCTGGATCAAGATATGATCTCAGCACAAAAGGAGATTACTCTACTGAAAGACCAACTCGAAGATTAGGTGGGCCCAACGTCCTGTACGGTATGTGTATGACCTCTTATTGCCTACTGGGATCAAACCTTTCACCTACCTTCAGGAGCACTGGAAAATACCTTCCAGTGAATTTTTTAGATATGTACAAATCAAACATTTCTTACAGAGTTTGCTGTTAAAGTTGCAGACATCTCCACTGCAACTCACCAGTTTTGAATCTTATTGCTATAAAAGTTCTGCCTCGGTAGGGCTGGTTTCTATGATATATGGCCAATTAATCAATAAGGATTCTCACCCTCTTTCCTATATGGAACGATGGGAAACAGATTTGGGAGCTAAGCTGGACGAGGAAAAGTGGCAAAAGATTTGGCAACATATTGCCACTTGTTCTCCGAATGTTTCTATGCAGGAGAATGCTTACAAGATGCTCTTCAGATGGTATCTTACACCAGTTAAGGTTGCGAAATTTACTGCTGGAGGAAATCCCAATTGTTTTAGAGGATGCCACAGTTTGGGAACGTTTCGTCATATTTGGTGGGATTGCCCGGTGGTTAGAAAATTTTGGATTAGGGTATTTAACTATATAAGATCTGTATTACACATATCTCTGAAAAGAGACCCCTGGATAGCATTGCTTCATAGTACATGCCCGGATATTTCGAGAAATCAGCATAAACTGCTATCTTTCATCTTACTGGCAGCACGACAAGTGATTGCAGCTGCATGGCGGAAATCAAGTTTAAGTTTTCAAGCAGTCTTATCTAGATTATCAGACACTATGGTACTGGAGAAAATGTCAGCTGTAGCTAACGATTCTACGCATAAGTTTTCTAAAGTCTGGTCCCCCTGGCTAGACCACCATACAGCCTTGGGCATAGATCGTAGGCTTTTTCATTTATAATTTTGAATTTTTATTTTATGCTTACAGACACGAGTGATTCCTTTTCGTATTGTTTTATTGTTTTAATGTGTCTATAATCCAGTTTTGTATGTTTTTTTTGGATTATTAATAATGATGTTCTTTTTTGTATGTTATTTTTATTTTTTGTTATAGATATTGTCTTTGTCCCTCATGTTTTTTATGTTTATATTCAAAAATTTCAATAAATATTATCAAAACAAAAGGAAAAATGATGAACAAGAAGATGAGTCAAGTACAACCATAGACTACTGGATCACATCTTTACAGGTTTAAAAAATAGGCGCGCAAATATAGCAAAACTGAGATACAAATTTAAACCCAAGGAGCGTCTATTACCATCATTGCGTGTCAGAAATAACAGGAAGTGAAATCTTCTAATCTGGGACATGCTCTCTGAAACCCAGTGGAGGTTCTAAGCATTTCCTTCTCTATTCAATGCTTGAAAAAAGCTTTTCTAAATTTGGGCTGTAACAGGGCCGGTTTGGTGATCACATGACTGCAAACCCTCCATTTCTTTACCCTTCTTTAGTGGGTAATGGAAGAGGACTTTTTAGAGATCTGACACATCAACAAGGAGAAAGGGGCTGTAGCGCCAAGTCCAATTACATATACATCAGAGGAAAGCTTGCGATGTGTAATGGGTGGGGAGCAGAAGTTGCCAGGTGCAGACAACACAGAGCTATTTTACTTGTCAATGGCAGCTAGATGGCGCTGTTGGTCTGACACTGGAAATGAATTGCTGACCTGAGAATTAGTAGGGTTAACAGGTAGGTGCAAGTTACCTGAACCCTGAGCACAATATGAATGCGTATTATTGTTCTGAATTAAAAACAATGATTTTTTTTGGCAGGTTCCTCTTTAACATGGTCATATGACATTGTCCCTCAATTTTGGCTTCCCACTGAAACTTTCAATGGTGCTCACCCATTGGGCCAACTGCCTGTCAAAGCCGCATATCTAATCCATGTGAAGGATCAGAGCCAAGGTTAGCAATCTTCTAAGTATATTCACACCATAGCATATATTTGTGCAGTCTTCCAGGACATAGATCATTTGGGTATTTCTAAAGGCAAAGTGATTTAAAGCTGCCCAATCACTTCTATGAGCAGTTGAAGTTGCAACCACCTTCATGGTTTCTGGACACTCCAACTTTTCCTGGGCCAATGTCATAGTTCTACAAGCAGGTGCTTCTAGGGTTTTCTGGGTATTGGTTAGTACTTCCAGGTTGTGCCAGCTGGAATTTTTGCTTATTGGCTCCCTTGTGATACTAATAAAGTGAAGTGAAATTATAAAAAAAGCAAAATTCTAAAATATAAAGGATAAAACAAAAAGCTAAAATGCATGTTGGAAATTGCTGCAGCACACAAAAGTAAGAGAAATAATTTTAGGAATAATATTTAAGGGTAACTTTGGATCAATGAGCCTTAAGGATTTCCAAAGCTCTGAAACATATTGGTATCATACCGTAGTTATATCAATTCAAGAAAAACCTTTTCTGGTTGCCATAACTGCCATGTACCAGCAGAGGGAGCCCTATACTACTATTTACAGAGCAAGCTGTTCAGAGACAAACCCTGCCAATGGTATTGAAAAAATAAATTTGCAAGCTTTGTAAAATCTGTATAAATTGTGCAATGTCCTCCTTGAAAATCTGTGAAATTTTCAGCTTCTTCCCATGTTTTTTAAAGAAAACCGTTGTTGAAAGAATTAACTAAACATTTAAAATTGTTAGTTAGGGTGTCTTTACTGATTATAACCAGGTAAACCATCAATTCCCAGGTAGTAACCAGAAAAGTTCTGAATTCCATGGGTCCTCAGGACAGCCAGGTGACTGTCATTATAAAAGGGACAGTATAGCTCTACCTGGTCTTACATAAGGGTTAAAAAAATGTATTGCTAATGTTTATGTGAATAAGTGCTCATGGTTCCTATGGCAATGTGGTAAGTTTTACTAACTGCACATGTATTTCCATTTGCCTGCACATGTCTTTCCATTTTCAGTTTTTCCATGTCCTGTCATCAGCTGTCCATTTATTTGAATGGTCTGCCAACCACAGCACATTACACACGCTCAGTTCAAGTTGCATATGTTAAAGAACAAGCAGTCATGTGTTGCTTCATGGTTCTGCATGAAGTCTGTTTCTAAGGTGGATTTGGAGTGAAATTACCAATGAATGGCAAGCCAGTGCACCAAGGCTGGTGCAGCAAGTCACTGTGCAATGCATCAATGCAGCACACAACAGG
The DNA here is from genome assembly GCF_032062135.1 of Pyxicephalus adspersus. Lineage (NCBI taxonomy): Eukaryota > Metazoa > Chordata > Amphibia > Anura > Pyxicephalidae > Pyxicephalus > Pyxicephalus adspersus. The sequence continues at coordinate 32,035,378 of NC_092864.1, forward strand.
CACTAGATTTTCTTATGTTTCAGGGGGAGACCTTCCGTTTCAGTGATGGTTGGGACCCCATAGAGCCTAAGGGGACCTTCCGTTTCAGTGATAGTTGCGACTTCGGATAGTGTAAGGGACCTTCCATTTTAGTGATATTTGGGACCCCAGAGAGTGTAAAGGAACCTTCCATTTCAGTGACGATTGGGACCCCATAGAGTGTAAGAGGACCTTCTGTTTCAGTGATGGTTGGGACCCCATAAAGTGTAAGAGGACCTTCAGTTTCACTGATAGTTGGGACCCCTGAGAGTGTAAGGGGACCTTTTGTTTCAGTGATGGTTGGGACCCCAGAGAGTGTAAGGGGACCTTTTGTTTCAGTGATGGTTGGGACCCCAGAGAGTGTAAGGGCACCTTCCCTTTTTAGTGATAGTTGGGACCCCATACATTGTAAGTGAATCTTCCATTTTAGTGAAAGGTCCTCTTTAATCAGTGTACAGTATATTTCATCCTGTAACGCGCAGTGAAATTTTAGATTTAGGGTCATTAATAAAACAGAATGAAGCTGGAAAGAGTTCAGTGACCGGAAACACCATTAATAAAGAGAATGGATTACTTTAATCATGGGAAGAGCCCAGCTAGATTGCTTCTGTTAATGTTTGTACAAAGCTTCCTATAGACTGCTAATGTATACAAATGTATTCAGGAGGAACGCTAAAAGCAATATTATCATGTGCCTAAAAATTAAAGTGAAGCTCCAGCTTTTATAATAGAAAACACCATCATGGGTCAATTTGATATTGCAATTGTAGCAAAATGTATTTTGGATTCACATAGAAACAACAATTTCCTGTGGATTTAAAGCTGAACTTTATCTTCTTCTGACCCACTCCCTGCAGGGCAGTGGGTCAGAAGACCCACTGCAGAGGGCAAACTAGACAATTGCCCAACCTTCTCCATTTGTCAGAATGGCAGAGTTTCAGGAAGCTGGAATGCTGTACATATGGAGGCCCCCTTCATATTTGCCCAGGGTCTCATTATGGATACATTTTTTGCAGTCTTCAGACTAGTTCTTCTTTCTCTCCTCTGATTGCATTGATAATGTATAAGCACCAAGCAGTCTAGCAGAACAGTATTTTGAACCTAGGCTAAGGTGATGGTGCCTCCACCACCAACCGGTGTCCATAATGAACTGGGCTCACAGGAAGTAGGGTGGATGATGTTTGGTGACATTTTACCCCAAAATTGGCAAAATTGGGCATTAAGTGAATAAGGGCTTCTGTGCAGAGAAAGAGATCAGTGTCGATGCAGAGCTTGTCAATCGGTGCAGCACAGTTCTAATCAGTAGATATATAGCAAATAGAGATTTAAAGATTTACCATTAGAAGGAGATCTTGGAGCTCAGTGCAATTACCAAATAACATGACAGCTGTTAAAATCATGATTGGTTTGCTAAAGGAGTTGAGAATCTTTACAAGCTACAATTCACTTAAATTACCTTAATCATGAAAATCAAATTCCTGTATTTCATCTGGACATTATTAGGTATTTAAAGTGAGCACAGTTAGAATTTATTGATCAACAGATCTCAACTTCAGCCACATGAGAAGTGCTTTGTTTTTAGTAAGTCAGCTGTTTTGCAGGCTTACATTGTGAGATGGAGCAACCGATCTAGGGTGCGGCACTGCAGTGGAAAATGTTTTATTCTTCCATTGCAGTAATCTACCCCAGGTCATGGCACTGAAAGGGTTAAAAAAGCCACCAGATGGCAACGCCTCTTTGGTTTTTGGCCCTTTTGCTCCTTTAAAGGGCTAATATACCTTAACACACACTACTTTATAAAACCCAGGTAATATCATATTCATATTGAAAAAATACAAGGAAATAAAATCTACTGAATATGGAGATGGTTAGTTACAAAATGTGTTTTTCGGCAGGGACACCAAAAGGTCATCCTGATGCCCCAGCACTAAACACAGTTATCCTAACATAAACTAGAAGTTCACATTGAGTGAGCAAATTTGGATATTGTGTAAATTACAAATGTCTGATTAGATGTCTTAAAGACTCAACGCATTTCGCCTAATGGCTTCCTCAGGCAAAATTAAAGACATGTAAAGTATTGACATATCCTGTAATAGATGTCACACTTATCTCTTCCTCGCTAAAGAGCCGGCAGCCCTCTCCTGTGCATGTGGGCAATTCTGACCCTGGGCATGCCTGCGCTCCCAAACTTTATCAATTTTGCCCATCCTGCTGGCCAATCAGGAAATAGCCTCCTAGCTGTTCCTGGCTATTTAGCTAGCTCAGACACAGCACTCAGCGTTCCTGCAATGTGTCTCCACTAGTGCCGAGCCCCTCAGCTCTGCTGAGCACTTCCTGTACACCTGTTGATTCATTCAGTGCTTTCCCTGTCCAGCTCCTGTGTTAACCCCTTGTTTCCCAGTCTGGTGTTTTCCTGCCGTTCCCTTGTGCTGTTCCAGTGTTCCTCTGTGTCTGTGATTATCCCTATGTCTCCCATGTCACCTGTGTCTCCTGTCGCTACCTGTTCTGCAGTGGCCATGTGTCACTGGTGTCTATTTCCTGGATCCCTGGTTTTTGACCCCTGGCATGTGACCTGACCTTTCTTGCTTGCTGCCTGCCTTGACTCTGGCCTTCCTTTACAATTCTCCTGCCTAGTGATTTGGTCCTGTGCATCATCCTGCCCACCTTGGTGTGCCCAAAGACCGCAACCTGGCAGTAAGCAGCAGCACAACATCCTCACCACTGGAGGCTCTGGGGAAGACCTGGTTACTGCTTAGATTCTGCACCTTGGCCTTTCTCACACTGCTTCTGTGCAAGTCAAAGCGCCCCCTAAAGGCTCCATCTCGCCAATCATGACAATAGAGTTCATGAGGATTGAGAGTAATAAAAAAATGGGAGGTAAAGTGTGTATTTATTATTGGAGAGGTTGTATAAATTGAGTTTTTGTATCAGATCCTCGGCAGGGTCAAGTTTAAAGCAGCTGCACCCCCTGTTAGTGAACTGGAGGTTAGGTAGCTGGGGGGTACATTTCTTGACTGCTTAATTCTGGATAGAGTAATCCAGGGGGGAAACCTTTCCTCAGTCTCCTCTCCCCCACTGATCAGACTGAAACATTGTAACTTTGTAGCAAATCACAATCTCTGATCTGTTTCAGACATTTGTGACTGCAGCCAATAACAACACATACATCAAGATTTACATGATCTCCAGGCAATCATCTCCAGGAAGTAAATGGCGACACTGGCTATGGCTCTGTCAATCTGCACAAAAAAGCAGATTATATTGTCAATTCTGTACAAATAATAAATAACAAAATACCGCTACACATTATTATATGTACACTAATAAAAACTTAAATCTGATTCACAATCCACTTTAAGCACATTTCTTTGACATATATATGACAGTGTGTGTGAATATGTATATATATATATATATATATATATATATATATATGTATTTGTGTATAAAATAAACTTTAAAAAATGCTATAAACTCCCTTTTAAAAAGCTTTTCTCGCCGAGCTGATTAAGGCTTTTGCCTATTTCAGAGAATGACCTTGAGTTGGATGTCACAATTTCCAATCCAAGTTTTAGAAGTAGGTTTTCTGGATGAAAAACCTAAAACCCTTCAGCGTCCCTTATAATGGATCTGAGCTAGCGATGGCAGAACTGCGACCGTTGGTTTGATAAGTAGCCGCGTACTGTAAGTTTGGCAGAAGGTCCAGATTTTTTTTTTATCCTGGAGGATAATTTTTTTATTGCTCGTCTGCTGTAGCCAGATTGGAAGGCAGAGATTTGTTGCTGTATCTTGTCTGCGGTGATAAAATATTCATCACTATTTCAAGAATTTGCTGATACCGTTGAGAGTTCTGGTGCCAGGGAAATATGGAAAGAATTGTGTCTCATTCTGTAGGGGGATCTCTGAATAAGTCATCGGACAGCCGCTGAAATATGTTCCCATCTGCAGTACAGGTCTGTAACACATAGGGGTGCAGGGTAAAAATGACCCAAAGGGGGCCTGGAAAAAAGTTCTGGTGGACACTGGTCATGTTACTTTAAACTGAGGTCTTTTGGTGTTTGCTGGTAGGCTCTTGGTCCCCCAAAAATTCCATGGTGCCATTAAAACTAGGGGCTCTGGTAAGCTATCTGATCTCATAGAGATATGTGTTAAAAGACATTCTCTGCCTGGATTTAAAGCGGAACTAAAGTTACACTTTTGAGAATACATGATCAGGCCGGTCAACAAAGCAGAGCGGTCATTGGACCCTTAATGAGCTCCTCCTATCCTGCCCTGCCTCTATGGAAAAGTTGTCCACTTTAACTGAGGAATTTTTTCAATTAAACACAGGATCAGTGCCAACTACTACATTATTGTGGGAGGCTTATAAAACGGTTATGCGTGCGTGGTCACTTAATTCAAATTGCTGCGATTAAGAAACGTGAGAGATCACGGGCCCAGGCTCAGCTTGAGGCTGTCTATTCAAGGCACGTTCAGCTACATAAACTGAATCCCACATTGGGAACCTCTATTGCTTTGCGAAAAGCAAGAACAGAACTGAATCTTTGTCTTTCTAATCAAGCTGCAGGCCAATTACAGAGAACAAGGCACAAATTCTATCATTGTGGCAATAAACCAGGAACTCTGCTTGCTAAAAGATTGAGAACCTTTCCATCTGGGCAGGCTCCGATCTCCCTACGTACAGCGTCTAAACATCTGACTAGTAACCCTTTAGATATTGTTCAGGAGTTCCAGTCTCGGCTATCAGATTTATATTCCGCTCCTTCAGAGATGGATGAGAGACAGGCTCGCAGTTTTTTTGCTAATATAGAGTTACCTAAAATAGAGGATTCAGACCTGGAAAAATTACAGAGTGACATCACGATTCTAGAATTCGTTTGGGCTATTAAGTCATTGAAATTAGGTAAGCGACCTGGCCCAGACGGCTTTTCCTCACTATTTTACAAGAAGATGAGTACTGTCCTGGCACCTCATCTACAGGTCTTATTTAATGAGCTGAAGTTTGGTCAGGTTTTTCCTGCCGAATCGTTAAAGGCAGCTATTGCTATGATACCGTAGCCTTTGACCGACCACACATCATGGTCCAATTACAGGCCTATTTCACTTCTCAACACGGATGTTAAAATCTTGGCAAAAATACTAGCAGCTAGACTAAATAGATTTCTGGGACATCTAATACATGGAGATCAGGTCGGTTTTGTTCCGAGACGACAAGCAGGAGATAATGTACGCAGAGCTCTCCAGGTACTACATTTGTCTCATTCTCGCTCTATTCAAACTATGATGTTGTCATTGGATGTGAAGAAGGCCTTTGACTCCATATCATGGCAATACTTATTTTTCGTCCTTAAACAATGGGGCTTTGGTCCGTGTTTTCTACACTGTATAAAAGCACTATATGCCTCACCATCAGCTACTGTGAGATATATGGGTCACGCATCAACCCCATTTCAGATTCTTAGGGGAACTAGGCAAGGGTGTCCGCTTTCGCCTATTTTATTCATCTTGGCACTGGAACCCTTGGCGGCAGCTGTCCGGGTAAATCCAAATATAGCTGGTGTGGAAGCGTTTAATACGGTCCACAAAATTATGCTATTTGCTGATGACATACTATTGACGCTTACAACTCCTACCACGACATTGCCTAATTTACACAAGCTACTCACACATTTTTCAGAAATATCTGGTTTGAAGATTAATAATGATAAATCTAAAGCTTTAAATGTCACTCTACCTGAGCCGACTGTCGCATTTTTACAATCTCACTTTGCTTATAAATGGTTGAAGGTTATCCCCTATTTAGGGGTTAAGCTCACATCCCATCTTTCACTTATGTATCAGGCAAACTACCCGCCTATACTTAGGGAGCTTTCGATTATGCGCTTTAAATGGCGTAATTTTCCATTGTCTTGGATTGGTAGAATACACGCTATCAAAATGACTTACCTTCCGAAATTGTTGTATTTGTTCCGCACCCTTCCGATACCAGTCCCGAGGCATCTTCTTAAAGAAGAGCAAAAGAGGGTGTTGCGTTTTATCTGGCACCCTGGTAGATCGCGGGTGCCGGATCGAACGTTGTATCGACACAGATTAAATGGGGGGCTTTCTGTCCCCAATTTGTGGATGTATTTCCAAGCTGCTCAGTTAGCCCCATTGGTGGCATTACATTATATTTCAGATCCCCCAATATGGGCTAAGTTATACGCGGCTGAGTTGCCAACGGTACATATATATAACTTACTATGGCTACCCTCATCAAAGCGTCCGCTGGTATCTGATCCCACATTATCCTATGCTTTGGGTATTTGGGACAGAGTCAAAACAGCTGCTGGTCTGATGTCGGCACATACGCCTTTGCTCGGCATAGCTACTGGGTGCCACTGTCTGGGATGTGTTTCCAGTATCCCCTGCAGACTCATATGAAGCTCTTAAAAAAATCCCCTTCACTCTTATGGTAACTACATAAATCACTATAAAGAGAGACAGAGGGAGTGGCAAAGGAGATGGACCAGCACAGAGAGCTAATTAGCCCCTCCCCAAAGAGGAGAGAGCTGTGTTATGGGGAAAGAGATGCCAATCTCTTGCATGCGCAGTGAGAATAACACTCTTTTTTTTCCCCCTATACAGTGGGCTACATCACCCGATCTCGCACGTGTGCTAACAAATAGCAAATTACTTTTAAGCAATCCATCCAGGTTTGCTGGATCACCCAACTTTACTGATAAAAGTGTATCATCTGCAGCCTTGGAGAACTTTATTAAATCAGCCCAAATGTTAGGATTAGAGATGAGTGAATTTCTCGAAAATTCGATTTGGGCGGTTTGCCGTATTTTCCGAAAAGATTTGCTTCTATCTGAATTTATTTGCAGCGAATCGCGTTAAAAACGGCTATTTCCGGGCTGCGAGGACCTTGATAGTGGTGTGAGAATACTGTTCCTTGCAGTAACACGCATAGGGAGTCTGCTGTAGTAGTGAAATAATACTGTGAGTCAGTATGACATGCAGATGACGGGCGTCGCTATTAGAATCACTGCACACTTCACTTTTTTGGCCAGTCACGTGGCCAAACTGACTCAAGTATGAACTCAGCCTTACAGGTCCATGTTAGTGTCAAGAAGAAGCGCAATCCTTTTAAACCCTCGTCAGCTGATTCCACATAGATGTCTACAGAACCTGTTCTATTACCACATATACAAGTAGATTCCCCCGACAGAGTAGAGAGGGTGACTGAGGTGACAGAGTGTGGAGGTGGCAGCAGAATCAGGAGGCCACAGAGTGGCACAATGGCAGAGTCTGTAGGTGACAGCAGCATCGGGATTTTCAGTATGAATACAGACCGTGAATGTGGGACCTCTTGATCCTTGCTACTTTTGGGTTAGGAGCAGGAGGTGTCAGAAAATTTACCACAGGGAAAACTGGCCACAGAGTGGCACAATGACAGAGTCTGGAGTTGGCAACAGCATCAGGAGGCCACAGAGTTGCACAATGACATAGCGTGGAGGTGGCGACAGCATCAGGAGGCTACAGAGTGGCACAATGACATAGTGTGGAGGTGGCAGCAGCATCAGGAGACCACAGAGTGGCAAGGTGACATAGTGTGGAGATGGCCGCAGCAGCATCAGGAGACCACAGAGTGGCAAGGTGACATAGTGTGGAGATGGCAGCAGTCCTGACTTCCGTCCTAGAGCCGGCACTCCAGGCGCCGCCATCTTCGTCTTCTCTTCTGGGTTCTTCATCCTATGTCACCCGACCCAGGCGCTATATCGGGTGATGTAGGGTGAAAAAAAATTTGACTATCTCACTGCGCAAGGGTGAAATTGGCACATTATTTTCTTTCAGCAAAAAGCTCCTTCTACGCATGTCCGAGATGCTCTGGCATGCGTAGAAGGAGCGCCCAAGAGCCTACGTCAGTCATCCCAGGAGGCTTTGCGCTCCCAATCATTCTCGACCACCTAGGCAGCCGAGAATTAGGCGGGTGGTGCTGCACTCTTTTTTTAACCTAAAAACCACAAAATTTTTACCCTACATAAAGGGGTTCTCTATCCTTTTTGAAAAATCTGAGTAAAGGTACGCTTTATGTCCCGTTGTGCTCTTTTGCTGTTTTTTTTTTTATCTAATTCTAAGTTGGGATGTGGCATTGGCTAGGTTGAAACAGTTGTCTTTTTACATAGTATACAATCTAGGTAAAGTCGATATTTGTAAATAAAGCACCTTTGGATTTGGGGTTCTGGAAGGGGTCAGGGCAGTTTGTGGCAGCAGTTTACAATATATAATGATTTCATGCTCCACCAAGCTGTGTATTTTGGCCATAAAAGTAATAGCCCCATCTTTTATCCAAAACTTCTGGAGGAAATGGTGTTAGTGAGCAGGACACAAATAGAATCAGAGAAGGAAATGAGGGCACGTTCTTAGCATTGTTGGATGGTGTCCTGAGAATTTGCAGGTGTCTTCCATATGTTTGTATAGGGCAGGAGGATGAATATGATTAGCAGTCAAAAGGGAGTCACAGCCAGCGGCATCTTAGTTCCTCACGGCTGTTTCTGCTGTACTCCGTGGCCTCAGCTCTCTGTAGCTTCAGACCCATTATCAAGAAGCTTTCAGCACATCTTGAGCTGGTCACGTCTCTAACATATGTAGCCTCTGGCTTATTCCTCTTATGCCAGCAGTGATTTGTTAAGTTGGCAGTGGAATTCCATACAGATGTCAGTTCTGTTTGCAGACATTTCCTGTTCTCTCCGTATGTTCCTCTGTTTGAGAAGAAGAGAATGTGGAATGGTCAAACACAGGTAGATCTGGTGACAAAAGGATGTGGAGAGATTGGCATACCATAGTCCTTAATACCATTGACTCCTGTTTATGCAAGATATAGCTGATGCTCATTTGCACCATACAGTTATCCATGCAGTAAAGTGTTTCTTTCAAATCTTTGTGCATACTATTGAGCCTTGATGAGCATTCCTTCACAGGTGAACTTCTCTTTATCCTGATCTGATTGCTAATAGTAGCAGCACCTTATACAGCAGTGTTTCTCAACCCTTTTTAACATGTGGAACCCTTGGAATAACCTCTTATATATTTACTACATCCACAGCTCACAGTATATTGGTGTGTGAAGAATAGCTCTTAAATTGCTGGCCATTGGGTAGAATGTCACCCTTACAGATAGCCAAAACGATCATTAGTGTCACTTAAACTGACCTGAGAGGCATGACTTTCTCCTTGCTAAAGGAACCCCCAGCAACCTCTGGAGGTACCCTGGTTGAGAAACACTGTTATAGAGCATCTCCATAATCCACTTCAACTCTTTTCATCACCAGAGATCAGAGGGGCATTTATAGTATTTATGGAACATGTGACACTCCCCTCTCCTTCACACAATACACTATAAACAATCATAAATCCCAATTTCTTGCACAGCCACATCAAGAGCAATTAAACATCTAGAAAAGGATCACCTGGCAGAAGAGTGCAGGAAATGTTAATCCATTAATATACAGCGATTTTAAAGTAAAAAAAAATACAAAAAATAAATTTTGGCTTTTTCCTCTTGCCTTTGCCATACCAGTGTTTACAAAGAAAGTTAAGATACCGAGTTGTACATTTGGTGGGCTATTGGATAGATCAAACACTGCCTTTGCCCTGCACATCACTTGTAACCATGAGATTTCTTTGCCAGGTCCCTGATTTCAGCACCACTGCAATGTCAGTAGAGAAAGTTCGGGGTGGATTTAGGCCAAATAGCTGCCCATGTTCAGGATTTTAGAGATGATAAAAGAGCAAATGTACCACCCATGGAAATTACACTAATAGGAACAGTAATGGGCATTTTCACATATCAAGAAAAGAGAAGAGTGCAGGAAATTGATTATTGTTTTAAATAATTGTAAAGGAAACTGTATAAGAAAGGATTTGGAAAGGGTACAACACTTTACCTTAACTTTGGCAAGTGCAACCAAGGCTCTCTTTAAAACAGAACTTAACCCTGTAAAACTTGCTAGCAAGGTTCTCTTTAAAGCAGAACTAAATCCTGTGATACTTACCTGTCCCCATTCCATATCATAGTCCTCTTCCTTCTTGTGATCTTTGACCATCTTAATTGGCTGGCATGAGGCAATTCCTGCACAGGCGTGCAGGAGTTCATTCAGTGCTGACAACCTCAGGGAAAGCCTGGATGTGCCAGGTATCCTGGTGAGCTTTGTATGTGCTCCACAGAGCAATCAGGTTGGTAAGAATGGTTATTGCAGAAGGGACATCACATGTCCCTTTCTGCAATAAAGCCCTGCCTGATCTCAAATGTTTAAAGTGGAATTTCAATTTCCCTACAGCAAAGATAACCAGTGAGGTTACATTCAGACATTTTCATTTCAGTTTCTTCTCTAAAACATGTTGTGAGCTAAAGCATCTACGGTAATATTTTTGAATACAACAAGTCACCACAATAGACCAAAAACACATCTGCCCTATTTTTACAATGCACTGCTTCACAAAGCAGCACAGACAAAGCACATATTCTCCATAATTACACATACAGCAAACATTTCCAAAATTCCTCCAGCTCTAGTCTGGAAGAGCTAAATACAGATCTCAGGTTAGGGCTGTACGGGTAATTTGTCGATGCTTTCAATCATCTCTTTATCAGGATATTGATTTTTGCGTGTTGCAAATAATTTGACTGTTAACAAGTGGTTACATTTCCTAATACCAAATGTTTAAACCTGATTTTACCAGGGTATAGCATGTTTCCAGCTCGACGCTTGACAGAGATTGATAAAGCTGAACATCAGGCAAATACAAGACACAGATGGGTCTCTGTAATCATAAATGGCATAAATCTGCTAGGGATGAGCAAACTTCTGGTGGGTCCGTGAAATTTCCCCAAACTGATGTTGCAAATTTTATTAAAGTCAATGGGCCGACTTTAAACAATAATAGCAAACCCCTTTTATACATGTTAGTACCACCACATTTGCTAGGTATGTGTAGGAAAACAGTGACAACAGGGAAAAAATACAAATGTTCCAAAAGACCTTGTGGTTTTTCAGAAAATCGCAGTGACAGCAGGCAAATAGGATTTTTGCGTGATAGACAGCTTACAGAAGGCAGCATAAACATTAGGACATTGAGAAAGGGTGGCCCTACGTGTGAAGTCAACCCACTCGCAGCAGTCTTTGCCGTCAAAACAGCAGTAGACCGCATTGCTAGCTGGCATCATGACCTGGATGACGTGTTAGGCATGCCACCCATAAAGTTGTGGAGAAGTAGCGCGGTGACATTAGGCAAAAGGATGGAGGACCAGAGACGGAGCGTGGGTCAGCAAGAGCAGTAGCAGTGTGTGGCCTCTGGTCAGCTATTGCCAGGGAGACCGCATTGGTAAGTGTCACAGAGAGCTGGGTGTAGTGCATCGTCAATGCTACCCAGAAGTGTGTAATACAATTTTTGTGAATGGAGTACTGACAGGCGGCAGCAGCAGCAGGAGGCGGTGGGCCATTAGACAGAGCGTGGACCGCATTGGTAACTGGCATCTAGAGCTGGGTGTAGTGCATCGTCAATGCCACCCAAGTGTGTAATACAATTTTAGTAAATGGAGTACTGACAGGCGGCAGGCAGCAACAGCAGGAGGAGGCGGTGGGCCCTGAGAAGGAGCATTGGTAACTGAAATCTAGAGCTGGGTATAGTCCATGGTCAGAAAATTACCGGTACAAAAACGGTCTTTTTTGGTAAGTAGGCACATGTATTAAACACTAAAACATCTGTATTTATTTTATAATAGGACAGAAATTTCACTGTACCAAACGGTCTTCTTTGGTAAACAGGAACAGGTATCAAACTCTAAAATATCTGTATTGGGGCACCCCACCTAACTCACACAGCAACTCTCCTGATTTAAAGTCAAGGATTTCAAGACTGGTGAAGCTGTGCGAGGAGCAAGGCTGTTTTTTAGCCAAAATGTTTCAAATGTGGAACCAGTAGAAAGATTCCGCATCTCCAGCACCAAAAGGTCTTGAGCTTTGGAGCCTCTGGCCTGAACATAGGGCGCTATGGGAAACAGTGTTGGCTAAAGGTGGGCACAAGAAATCATGTTTAACTCTTTAACACCCTCACCATGGGACCAGGTGTCTTTAAAAATGGTCTCCAAGTGGTGCTTGAAGACAAAGGCATCCTAAGGGTCACCCATGACTGTCGTTGGCTAGGAGATATTTTGTCCCACCAATATGGTGTGTTTTTAAAAAAAGTTTTTGATGCACAGGTGGGTGATGTGTACTTGTTTTCCATGGAGACTT
>NC_092864.1:32049182-32061696 GCF_032062135.1 Pyxicephalus adspersus
GAGAAGGAGGAGATGTTATGTAATTCACAGAGAGTTATAGCGCAGGTTGTTCACAGAATGGTAGCAACTGGCGTACTGACGCAATCGTGGCTTTGTCTCGAGAGAGATATATAAGGGTAGCACGGGGTGTTATGACGAGTTTGAAATTGAAGAGGACTCTATTCGTAAGGGATTTGATCAGCATGAGTTGAGTGATTTGGCACATGATTTAGGACTATCGAAGAAGGCTTCAGAACTCCTAGCATCAAGACTGCGTGAGAAAAACTTACTTGAAAAAGGAACGAAGGTATCGTACTTTCGGAAAATTGCACTTCTGCAAAACGGACAGTGGCTTTGTGTATTGCCATAACATACCTGGTTTAATGGAGGAATTGGGAATTCCGATCTATAACTCAACTGAATGGCGACTATTCATCGATAGCTCAAAGCGGAGCTTCACAATGGCAAAATATTTGGGTCAGTCCCAATTGGCCATTCAGTTTCTCTTTGTGAAGAAAATGCAGACATAAAGAGAGTCATTGAGTTGTTGCAATATCACCAACACAATTGGGTCATCTGTGTTGACCTTAAAATGGTATTCTTCCTTCTTGGTCAGCAATGCGGATACATCAAGTATCCCTGTTATCTGCGCATGTGGGATAGCAGAGCTTGTGAGAGGTATTGGGTGGAAAGGAATTGGCCTGCAAGATCTGGCCTAAAACCAGGTGATCCAAACATTCTACATGAGCCACTTGTTGATAGAAAGAATGATATATTCCTGCCTCTGCACATGAAACTGGGTCTGATAAAGCAGTTTGTTAAAGCTTTGCCAACTGAAGGAAAAAAAAATAAAGGCCGGTGTGTTTGATGGTTCACAGATTCGACAGCTCATCAAAGATGAACTTTTAATCAGGACAATGTTGGAAGTCGAAAAGAATGCTTGGTTATTATTCAAAGCCATTGTCAAGGACTTTCTTGGAAACACACGAGCAAATAATTACACAGAAATTGACCAGTGCTACAAAATTATATATATATATATATATATATATATATATATATGTATATATATATTGCATTTAAAGTCCCTCACCTTTTCTTTTTCTATTATTTGTAACACATGACTTGCTAAAAAGCTGCTAAGCTTTAAAATAATAGAGTGCAACACATTTTGTGCAAACGGTGTCATATTTTAGTAGGTATATTTTTGCACTCTTCATTCTTGTCTGTTATTGGAATGTAAATCTCTATTCCATTTAGTTATATTCTCTAATGGTGCATGGTTGCTTCAGTTATATGTTATATTGGGTTATAACATGTTATACCCAAATATTGAGTAAAAATGCTAGAAAAAAAAATGAGGCAGCTAAAAGCCTTTGTCAAATATTTGTCAAGTGACATGTGGCAGCCACTCTACAAAAAAGGAATTTATATTTACATCCCCTGAAATTTAGAATTTAACAACCACTAGAAATCAAGATACTGCATTCAGGAAAAGAAACAAGTATATGACATCAATTTATAAAAATTGACATAAAAAGGTCTAGCTAAGGTGCAATATGACTCACCCAACCAGAGAGTGAGAGCAGAGAGAAGAGATAGAGAGCCTCTGCATTCCTTTGTCCTGTGCTACCACAAGCCATGAACTATGGCAACCCTTGACATGAGTGGGCAGAGCCAGAACTGAGCCAGTGCTCCCCAATCGACTCACGTAGCCATGGCGATCCACCCCTGACTTGGAAATTTTCCCACTGTACACCTCAAAATCTCTCATGGCACACTAGTGTGCCGCGGCACAGTGGTTGAAAATCACTGGCTTAGTGTACATTAAACAAAAGGTTGAGAACAGACAGGTAGGTTTCTTTACTGAAGAAACATACTGTGGCCCTTCTAGAATAAAGAACCTACCACCTGCCTGTTAACAACTTTTTTAATTTTTAGGTTTAGTTCAATGTATTTTTTAAATTAAAGCATGGACCTGAAATTGACTTGGTTTAAGCCTATTGCAACCACTGTCCAGCAGAGCCTAGGCTGGAAGAGGCAGAATCCCTGCAGGAAGCCAACTGGATGTGTTGTAATTAGATGAAAAGGTTTGTTGTCATGTGTTCACATTCCTCTTATAAGGCCATCATAATGTGCATCAGTGGATGAAAAAAAGGTCAATACATTGCTCAGATTTTACCTGGCACAACAATGGCTAACCCCTACTTATGTGTTTTGCTCCCCATACTGACTCAGTGTAGTTTTCAATTGTTTTAGTCAAAAGTAGGTTCCTTGGTTAATATTTGAGTATTGTAATTTGTAGAACACTGAGCATCATTCATCATGGGGTGGTCTGGTGCAGTTTCTCACAACAATGGTCCTACAGGGGACATCAGCAGAGAAAAGTGTTGTGGTGAAAAGTTACAAGAAATAGAATGAAAAATGTAATGCACCAGGGCAAAAAAATTATATTGTGTTTCTCATATAAAGTGTTTAGGTATTTGATGTTTGTTTCAAAGAAAGAAAAACCAAAATAGGTAAAATAAAAAAGATAAAACAGACCTAAACTAAACTTTTTTACTTTACATATAAAAAAGAGGGTGCCACACCGCTCCTATAAGTCTTGATCGCTGCGGTGATCAAGACTAAATGGCAGTACAGAGCCTCCCAGGATACCTACGTCATGCATCCCTGGAGGCTCTTAGCTGCTCCGTCTGCGCATGCCTTATCTCTGGCATGTACAGAAGGGGCATTTTTTCCCATTAAGGGGAAAGAAATGCCGACCTCACCCATGACCAGTGGGATGGTCTCTCTTTTTTTCCTCCCTTTAGAGCGGGCTACCAAGGCTAGTAAGAAGACTAGAAGAAAAGGCCGAAGATTGTGGCACCCGGCGCTTCCTCCTCCATCAGTGGGATTAAAGGTGTGATTTTTTTTTTTTTTTTTTACTTTAGTTCTGCTCTTAAGCTACAGCACATACTGATATACTAACATACTATACTAGTGATATACTAACAATATCAAGGCGACAAATTTTGTGTACTTCTGTACATTTTGTATTTTTTTTTTCTATATTTCATTTTCTGAAAAAAAATCAAATCTCAATAATAGAGCAATTACCCTAATGGGCAAAAGACAGGGTCTTTAAAGACTAATATACAGTAACTTTATTTAACATATGCAGTACTATTTTTACCCAAGGATATCTGTGGTGTAAAGGGAAACAAAAATTGAGTAAATATTCTCCCCGTTATTGCCGCTTCCTCATGGGATCAGTTTTCTCTGTATTAGAAAAAAAAACACACACACAAACGGATTTTCAGCTTTCAAAGCTGCCTAGGTTCCCTGCCTAAGCTCACGAGGGAAGATTGCCGACATTCGAACACATCATATCAACGTGTTCTTTTGTGATAAATTGCATCTTATGTAAATCCTGAACTTCAAAGACCCAGCCCTTCTTAAGAACCCCATCTCGCTGTATTCACAAAGGCCGGGGTTGTTTAGCACCCTCGTGCGAGCTGCAACCGGCTTTGAAGTGAGAAAGAAGTAAAGTGTTTCTAACCGCCAGTGAAAAAACGTGCGTTTAGGTAAACGAAAATCGCGCTCGGGGGAATGGCTCTACGACAGAGCCGCTAGTGTGTGTTCGAGACAATTGGCCTAATTACTTTAAAGCTGTGTATTTTTAGGAGCGGGCTTTAAGTCTTATTTATGTGCACCAAAACGTCTTTTAGGAATCCCAAATCGGGCTGACGTCTAATGAACAAGGCAAAAGAAAAA
Organism: Pyxicephalus adspersus; assembly: GCF_032062135.1. Classification (NCBI taxonomy): domain Eukaryota; kingdom Metazoa; phylum Chordata; class Amphibia; order Anura; family Pyxicephalidae; genus Pyxicephalus; species Pyxicephalus adspersus. The sequence goes on from NC_092864.1 coordinate 32,052,918, forward strand.
AAAAAACTCTGCCGATGATCGTACAGGGATAGGTCCCTGGTGGGCGAAACTGAAAATGTATTATTTGCACAAGATTCATGCTGTGCTAGCATTGCTGGATAAACCAAATAACTCCAGCTTATTTAATTAGGAGCTTCGAAAACAGACATCTGCTGCAGCCTTGAGAAAGCAATCAGAAAACGTGTTCAGTTGGTTAAAATTGCCATTTGTGTCTGCATTTAGGGAGATTTTTACTTAATTTTCGCACAGCCACTGGGACAAGAAGAAAATGCAATATCAAAGAAAAAAATACCTTTTAAAAGTATTATAAGGAAGTTTTTGATTTTTCATTCTTTCTAGGAAACTTTTTGTGGGGTCATCTATTATTATTTGTGTGGTACTTCCTGTACCATTGCCTCCCTGTAATAGGAAATGGCAGAAGATTTTCCAAGCAGGGCTTAAGAGTTCTTAACTTACCCCATGTTGTTCCAAACTAAATTAAAAAAAATGTATTATCAGGCCCCTTTATTTGAGAACCTTTCAGATTCTCAAAGAACTCTTATCATTATGTTTTCCTTATGTTACCATTATTTCATATCTTGGTAATATCACTGGGTGCTTCTTTGTGCAATGCAGACGGACCATGGATAGTAAACTGAGCTGGTAGGGTGCTGTAAATAACTTCCTGAAATATCACAGCACCCTACCTTGGTACTGATCGCAAAAACCCCTAACCTTGATGCAAGCAGTGACCTGGCTTTATGGAGGATTGGGTTGCTCATAAGGGCAGCATGGTGACTCAGAGGTTAGCACTCCGGCTTTTGCAGCGTTAGGTCCCAGGTTGAAATCTCAGCCAGGACACTATCTGTAGTTTGCAGGTTCTCCGTGTTTTTGCATTGGGTTTCCTCCAGGTACTCCAGTTTCCTCCCACATTCCAAAACATGCAGTTAGGTGAATTGACTTTCACCCAAAACTGGCCTTAGACTGTGTTAATGACATATGACTATGGTAGAGAAATTGGATTGTGAGCCCCTTTGAGTGACATGACTATGGACTTTGTAAAGCTCTGCATAATATGTCAGAGCTATATAAATACTGCATATTAATAATAAATACATTTTCATTTAGACCTATGAGACTACCGAGTGTGGAGGTGAACAGAAAAAAGAAAACTGGTTCAAGGACTGACTCTTGGTGAGCACCCACAAGGAGGGAGGGTAGACGAGGAGGAATTACCACTGAAAAATTTAAAAGGAGCGGTCAGACAGGTAGGAGGCAAACTAAGAAAGAGCAGTGTCACTGATACCAATGGAGCTCATGATTTGGATTAGAAGTGGGTGAACACTGTGATCAACAGAGCCAAAAGCATTGTAACAGATACATTAATATTATTAAAATTAAAACGAGAGAAGTCAACACTTAAAAATACTTTTTATTTTATAATTTTAACATTAAAATATTGGACGATCAAAATAATTCTTTGCCTTAGCTTCAGTCATTACATGGACAGAGAGTTATACTCAAATAAAGGCTCCATCATGACCCATTGAAAGAAACATTTGACCTTAATTTTGCACCCAAAATGTGCTCTGCTTCCTCTTAAAGGAGTTGTGTAGGCAAATATAAAAACATTCTCAGAATATTGCTCAGGGTTAACATGGCAAAAGATTTGTAACACACTCTTCAATGCCCATTTTTATTTTTACAACTTGCTGCATTTATCAGCCAATGCTAACACCTCCTGTTGCAGTGACACGATTGTTGGGGATTCCTGATGATATTTCAGACTATGGAGAAAGGTGAGTCAAACAGAGGGCACCAGTGAGCCGCTTTAGCTTCTGGTTACATGCCTTCTGTTTGTTCAGAGTTATTTCACTGGCTCACAACACTTCAGTTGAATGTATAATAGACTATTTTTATATCTTTGCCAAGGATCAACACTCCTCATTTGCTTCTTGAAATATATGATATTCGCTGTCAGATATAATTAGAAGTTATAACTCTATTCAGCCTTTCACAACCCCTTTAAATTGGAAATAATGATTTCAGGAAAGTACCACCTGGATACATGGAAAAAACATCAAAAATACATTAATGTCTCGGGAAATAATATTATTGGTTACCATAAATAATTTTTCTCTGGATTATATGTGATTTATTATCTGTCCCAAAGTCATTACCTATCTGGGATACATTGTTTACAACACTGCTAGAAGATCAAGATAGAAATAATGTATTAACACCATTATTTATCATACAGACCAATCCAAAGGAGGACTGGCCACCAAAAATATAAATATATATAAATAGTTCTGACATTTAATGAAGATGATATCTGTAAATAAATAATAATGTCATTACTTGAATGGCTATAATGTTTAGCGATACGCTTGGTTATGAATAATGAGTATATGGTTCAATAATAGGTTTCTATAGGGCCTCCAGGAAATGACTTTAGAAAGATTTAGAAGTTGTAAAGTTAGAGGTCATATTAGAAAAAAATGAGATTTCATCTATGCATGTGGAAATACTTTCTTCTCAATTATTTTCTTGATGTAGAGTTTATCTCCATCTAACAGGAGTTGTTAGAGCTCTTTAGGCATCTTGAGATTTGTTGGGTGAAACCCCTGTATGTTCCTGACCAAGAGTCTGTGTGATGTTCCAAAAATGATTAGGATCCTTGGCATGTCTTTCGAGCTTTCAAGATATTGCCCAAGGTTTAAAGGCAATATCTAAGCTGGAGTCACTGTTAAGAATGGATTTCACCATACTTTATATCGCTGCTCTACCAAAAGTCTATTCTTTTGTACAATTCTTCTATTTCCCTCTTTGTCTGAAGGTCCCTTACTATCTAGTTTAGCCTTTCTTGACTTTTTTTAACATGGGGGAACTCTTAAAATAACTTTCAGGTCTTCAAGGGACATTTTTTATAATTACGGTTCCCACAGCTCACTGTATATTAGCTTGTTGGCCATTGGGAAGAATGTCACCCCTACAGATAGTCAAAAATCATTGGTGCCACTTAAATTGACCTGAAAGGTAAAAATTGCTCATTGCTCAAGAAACCCCTAGCAACCTTTAGAGAAACCCTGGTTGAGAAACACTGATCTAGGTCTTTACTAAGCACTCAGTCTGCCTATGGTCATCAACAGGACCTGATTATGGTTTCCTCAACCATTTGTGATCCTCTTGTATCTTGTGTTTGGGAGGACTCAGTAATGGTATGGAACATCATTTGCAACCTTTCTGTCTTCAATGTGTAGTATCACCGACTCCAATATGTGACTCTGGTCTGGCGACCACAATATGTTATCTATTTACCACCATAATAAATTCTTCTTTCTTCTTTCTTGATCCTGACACATTTTTTTGGAATGTGACTCTTGTGCGGGATATTATTTTTACAACTCTAGAGGTTATCTTCAATTCCTATACCAATGTGAAATTGGTTTCCTTTACATGAAATCCACTAGCCATGTATCGCTTTATTAGGAAACAACAATTCCTTAGTGATAAAATGGGGGGGTACACAAAATGTATACAGTCTTACTGGGTGTGAGCATTTAACATACAACCTACTAACCGTACATAGTGGTCTTATCTTGCATGTAGTACATCAAGCTTAAAAAATGCCCATTAGGACCCAATTATAGAAAGAGATAATGTCCTGTCTACATGTAATAAACCATGAAAGGAACTCCAGAATTGACAGTCTCTATTGGTCTCCTATCGGTCATACCAGTAAGTCCAATCAACCCGGAGTACTTTACAGACCTTAGTTTGATAAAGGATGAAATATAGATTCTGTAGTTCCATCCTGTATCATCCTTGCTCGGTAAAACTCTGAGTAGTTGGTGACCTGTGCTTTGAATGATGAGTTAGACATATCATTATTATTGTGCCCATGGATTTATCCAATGCTGTAGGTGTGACAATACCCCTAAAAAAATCCTTTCATAAACGTCAGATAATAGAGTTGACTGTGCTGCTTGATAGGTGTACCTACTAACCACATCAGTACTCTCAGATCTTCCAAAATCTCCAGTCAACCTGGAATTGGATTGTCCATCACAAATAACCTGATCCTTTAACTGTTTTGCTTTTATTTTAAAGTTATCCTTGATAATTTAGCTGCACCTCTATAGAAGATGTTTTTCCTGAAAAAAAAAAAGATTAAATAATAAAGGCATATATGAAGCCTACATAGCAACAGATGAATGACTGCCCATATATCGCAATCGCAATCGCAAAGTGGACTCCCACTTGACATGAGAAAGAGAAGGGAAATTAAGGTTTTCATACATCTGCAGGTATAAGAGACTTCCCAAGGGCCCCTTTCAGGTGTGTCCTTATAAAAAAAACTTAGTCCATCCAAATGTTGGTTGCCTAAGAAGTCACTGAGAGGCAGGACACAATTTATAAACAGTGTATTTCCCTCATCAAGGAAAGGATTTGGTTCTGTCAGATATAACCACACTATTTTGCCTCTAGCAAGCAAAGTCTTCGAATACTCCATGATGTGTGTAATGTCGATGATGGTTTGGAAGCATTGTGGTGGCATATGCTCCTTCTGGATGTCGTCCATGGACTTCACTGGAGCTCTAGATTGAAAAAGAAAGGTAAAGAGGATCTGTATACAAAGTTGGCAACTTTTTCCAAACATTGAGAGACATTCCCATGTATTAAGAGGTTGTGAGTCTGGTCATCTTCACAACAAGATGCCTGTTTGTTCTTTATTCATTTGGTTTTTACTGTCTATCTTGCTCAGGAACTTTTATGTTTAAATTTTTAGAAAATAGATTCAGAAAGTTTGGAGTGTATTGGATAACATAAAGAGGGACTGTACTGTACTGGGGGTGGTGAGTTCTGCCATAATCATTAAGTATATACAGTATACATGCCGCTCTGCAGCAATGACGGGTCCAGGATTCTCTGATTGCTGCATCAGAGGAGGCAAAGTGGCATCTTTGCCACCAACTCCATGGCAGAGTTGCCAGAGAAGATGGCAAACCTCGTTGGCCATTGGATGACCACTGATGATGTAAGTCCTCATGCACAAAAATTACATTGTGTATGGCAGCTAGCTCTACAATAAGGGGCACAAGCAAAGTACAGCATAGCAGAGCCAGGGCTCTTTTTTTTGAGAAATTGCATGTCTCTTTTGTCAATTAGCTCTACCTCTAGGCATACTTTTTAATTTTTGAGTTTAGGTCCATCTTGGGTTATTAAAGATGCATGTTTTTGGGATGCCTATAATTAAATTTTACATGATTTCAGAGCCAAAGTATCTGTACAAAGTTTTTATATGTTAATGATGCCATTGTTTATGATAAAGGGGGAGGTGTCTTGGTTGTATTGGATCCTGGATGTTGGTACCCTTTTGGTTACCCCTCTCCAAGACTATGAAGGTGACTTATGAAAAGGTTATTACAAAAAATTAAGTTGTCATTGGAATAAGAATGAAAGAGAAAACCTCCTGTGGTGACATTTGATAGCAGTGATAGCTTTTAAATAATTTAAGGGATATGTTATCCTTCAGCTCATCCTTCTGTTGGATTTTGGATTTATTTTATTTAATAAAGAATATAATTGTGCAGGCACACTCATGTTATAAGGTGACAATTCTCCATCCCCATTTTCCTGTTGTTCTAATACATTGTGACCCCCTCCATTAATATTCACTCGTATTATAAGGTGACAATTCTCCATCCCCATTTTCCAATTGTTCTTATTTTCACCCTGTGCATGCTCTCCTATTGCAGATCAAAACTAGGAGTGCCAAGGTGTGGTACATAGAAATACCCCACTGTTGTCACCATCAGGAAACCTGGCCTTAAAAATTGGGATGCATGGAAATAAGAAGTTACAGCAGGAGATCAGTAGCAATGAAATTGAACAAAAGATAATTTTTAAAAAAAAAAATGTTACTAAACATCATAATTAAAACCCAGATGCTATTTATATATAGTTAAGATTTCTTTTCAAAATGCCAGAAAGCATTTTATTGTATTCTTATAGATATGGTTTCGTTTTTGACGTCAATAAACTATAACTTAACAATACATAAAATTTGTCACTGCTGAAAAAGAAGCCTTAACCCAATAGATCCTTACCTGGTCATTCAGGTCATCCATGACAAGGGTTGAAATGTTCTCTGTAGTTTTCCTTACAGGCGACGGTTTCCGTTTAATTAGCCGGTTCACTTTGCCTCGTATCAGCTAAAGGCAAGACAGTAGGAGGAAAACAATAATGCTTGTTGCTTCACTAGTGCACAGAATTAAACGATAGACTAAATTTTCAAATAACAATTTAAAAGTAAAAAAAGCCAGTTTGATTTTTATTTTAGTATATATTAAAAGATTTAGAAGTAGCTATACAGTTGTTGAAAGGTTATTGGAAAATAAAAATCAGGTTAGGAGGTATGGGGTCATAAAGATGAGAACTCTGCACTGTATAACCAAAAGTACATGGATATCTGTCAGAATTAATTAATTCAAGTTTTTTTTTTTTTTTTTAGCAAGGGGTATTTTTACAAAACTGTAGTTTTGTTTTGATGAACAAGAATGGCCTGCACAAATCCCTAACTTCAACCCTGCAAATGTTCTTTTGGCAAAATAGGCATGAATTCTTCACACTCCAAAGATATGTGGAGTTATAGGGAAAGCCTTCATAGAAGAGTGAAGGCTGGTATAATTGCACAAAGGAAATGGGGTGGACGATAACTCCATAATATGACCATAATCTTGGAATAAACTGTACATTTTATATAGGTGAGATATTCAGCTATTCCCAAATGTTTAGCCAAACAGTGTTTATAATATATCAAGAGATTTGGATTTTTAATCTCTATATTAAAAATCAGGCCAGTAACACCTAACATATTTTAAGAGGTTCAGCCCCTTTCATACTTGCAGTGGAAAATCTTATGGTTATCTGCATCCGGGTGCATAGCAAGCTGCTGCTAAGAGACTAAGCGTTGCAAACTGCAATGCAGGGTAACACATTTGCATGTGTTGCCCTTGTGGTTGTGGTGTGGTTCTATCTGCATCAGAGGAAAGGCAAATGTGCATCAAGAAGTGACTTGTCCCTTCCAGTAACAGTGCTGTGATCCACTCCATGTAAAAACGTATGCACAAAACGGTGCAACTGAATGGGAGTGGTTCGGGGTGCAGTTAAACCTGCAGAGACTGCTGCAGTGAAATCTGAAATGGCCCTTCGTGGCACACGATCTAAACAAAAGTGTGAAACAATTGTCTACAGGTAAACATTAAAAACCCCGAGAGTCAGTATAGCTTCTTTGTGATTGTACTCATGGTTACAGACCTGGAAAAATAATTTTGTTGTATCTTTTAATATCAGCATTTTTAGTTTGTATAAAATAATTCCTGCTTTTTTTCCCGAAAACAGCTAATATATTTGAGTTCCTAAAAACGTTTCTTAAATTCATTTAAACCTTGGAATGGATCTCCAGGTGCACAGATTGGATAACCTAAAATTGGGCAAATTCCAAAGGATTTGGTGTTTTGTTCAGCTAGTCATGCGATTTTGCATAGCCAAGAATTGGAAAGAACCAAATGAAACCTGTCAAAGTCACATGACTAGCTCTCCTCTAATTGAAGGGGTTTGTTAAGCTTTCCTGGCTGCACAGTACGGCAAGATTTGGAAAAGGATGGCCCATGGCATGCACAGGAAAGCACACTGTAATGGAGACCAGAAAGTAAAATCCTAATTTTGCCATTATTGCCCTCTAAGTGGCTGGTAAAAGCATTGTGCTGTTACCAAACCATGGCCTGTGCTCAGGTAAACCAAAGAAAATTTTGTTTTTGGTACTCATTACATTTTAAAAGTGTTCCACTTTAATTACTTGCATTAACAATGCTGCTTTAGCTGATGCTGACTCTTACCGTACCTAAGAGTCCATTATCGTGCCTACTCAAAGAAGTTGTCTTTTTAAAAACATATTTCCTACAATTTTAAAGATATTCTCCCTGGTGTCATGACCGAGTAGCATCTGGTGAGCTGAAAACTCAAAAACGTGAGATATCACTAACATAATTCCTGCTTTTATTTCTGCTCACTTGAGAATTTTGGCCATTCCTTCCCGTATTTGTGTGGCCCAGCTCCTTTTACATACAATAAATACAAATCCAGCAGGGATGATAAGTAGCCTCTGTAATGGGCACAGCAGGCATGCAGAGCTGGGAACTCAATGCAGATATCTCACCAATAAAGTCCCCAAAAGATAAAGAAGAGACTATGCAATGCTTTAACACTCTATCATCTAGCACAAAAGCTGAATTATTAGGTGCATTTGGCTTTAAAGAAATTTAGACTCACAAACTCCCTGGAATAGAAAAAAAATGCTTTACATTTCTATTTCCTGAAAGCCATTAGAAGCTCTTTGGAATTTGGGCTTACAGTCTATTTGCCAGTTACCACAACTTGTATATTCTTCTTTAACACTGAATGGCTGATGCCAAGTACAACAATCCACTATTATTCTGCTGAAATTAAACACGGCGGTCCGGAGTTCTCAGAAACAGCTTGTTTATTCTTTACAAGCAAATCTATCCTGTTGGGGTTTGAAATGACCATCCTGGACCACAATGGGTACCCTAGTTGGCTTTATTAATTTGCCTCTGTATAAATTCATTTATACTATATGGCCAGAGGATTATGGATAGATGGACACATTTTTATGTGTTTGTTGGACATCTCATTATTCTGAAATTGACTGCCCACCCCAACCCTTTATGGCTACAACAGTCTTTATAATTGGGAAAGTAGCCCAGGGTGGTGG
>NC_092864.1:32062008-32074513 GCF_032062135.1 Pyxicephalus adspersus
ACACAGTTTTCCCAGCGTGTTAATATTAGAGCGAATCACATGAAGTCCTTTGCCTAGCAAGCGAAGCGAGCAATTGAGAGACTCCCTCCCCAGCTCTCCAATATCTTTTCACTGAACAAGAAGTTCTCCCGAAGTGTCTCTCTCCAGGTGCCCTAAGCCTCACTCAGCTTACCACCTAGCAAATAATTATTTGCTACAACTCCTCCTCCATCTACCATGGTTTACCCAAGTTTATGTCAACCATTCCTAATTATCATAATATCAGCTTCACTGCTTCACTTACCACATCTTCACCTCCCTGAGGAAGCCAGTAGGTGAAACGCGTCAGCATTTTAGACATCTTTGTTATATCCCTACAAATCAGCCTTAAAAAAATACTTTGACTTACTTGATTGCAGTCTTTAGGCTTCTCACAAGATTTTGTTTTCAAATTCAATTTGTAAATGAACAGACTATCTTTCTTTAGTATATCAACCCCATAAGTTTCAAACTATGACTCACCTCATACACATAGTCCAATATCTCTAGAATGGTGAGGATACTGGCCCCGATAAACAGACCCATCTGTCCTCCGATGTCTCCTGATGGAGGATATAAAAAAGGATTTATCAGTCTTTGCCAATCATATTTCAGAATTGTGATTATTACTGTGTGTATGACAATGTTCTGTTAGATTTTAGTTTCTAATATTCACTAAAAAAGAAATCTGAACATTACTTTGTAAAGGTAACACTTCCACTTTTCTTTTGTGAAATGTTTATATTGTAATGAGAGAAATTAAATATAATCCTATGGAAAATTATTCTTTTATGTATGCTTCAAACATTGCTAGCTGATTAAAGGTAATATACTGGGATAAAACTGAAAAAATTCCCCTTTTTAACCACTTACCCAAAAATATTAAAAAGAAAGTACATCTTTGCCCAGGATGTTGGTATTGCCCCTGTGAAATTACTTCTTGAAGATATTTTGTATAGGTAACTTGTGTCTGTTATAAGTTTGATAAAATCATTGACAATGTATCTTTGTAAAATTCTGTAAGTTACTAGAGGTTTGTGGGTATTTGCATGAACTGCCCTTTTAAAATCCCTTTTAGCATCCTAAAGGGATTTAAATCAAAGCTTTGACTAGGTCAGCCAATAGCTCTTCATTTCTTTTCTTTGATTTATTCCTTGATGAATTTGTTTGTTGCCTTTCTTTGGATGATCGTTTTGTTGGAAGATACATTTTAACTTCACCATACCATTTCTGCAATCCTGTTTTACAAATGTTTTGAATGCTGTATTGGTATGCACTTTCCTAGAGAGGAGGTACAAACCTACTGTTACTGAGGATTCACCAGTCCATGGCACATTGTTTGGGCCTTTCCCATATGTTCTATAATAAAATATATTCTTACTCTTCTGCTCTTTTTGCACAGCATATGCTCTTTGCTGGCACACCTTCTATGCCAGTCAAATTGGGGCAATCTCCTTCTGCTTTTAGATTAATTCACCATTACCGTAACACTGTCTGTTTTAAGATTTATCTATAGATCCTGCACCGAGCTTGAAGTTCTTGGAAACTTTTTTTTAGTATCAAACAGTCTGCAGTTGGGCTGAATTTATTGGGCTGGCTAGTCCTAGTTGATATATGCTGTATATCATTGGCAATTTATGCCACATGTAGACTATTCTCCTACAGTGAAACAATTGAATTCATATCATTTAATGATCTTTTCAAATACCTTGCCAGGCAGAAAGGCATCCATGACCTTCTACCTTAGGGTGTTAGAGGGCTTATTTGATCTTGTTACGATGACACCCCAAACATTAATAGTAAAAAGGACACCACACCCCAATAGTTAGGATTAAAGTAGATAGATTCCACTTACGCATACTCTTCTTTTTATTGACATGATATGATATGAAGTGGTGGTAAATGTAGGGTATACTTATTTGGATCAGTTTTTCTAAACCTGGGTTCTGTGAAACCCAAGGGTGACATTTGCTGGCCAGCAATGTAAAAGGCTTTTTCCCAAGTATCACCAAGCTAATAATGGGTTTTTTTGAAGACATAAAAGTTATTTCAAGAGTTTCCCCATGATTGAAAGGCCAAGTAACGCTGATTTAGAATTTTAGATTGAATACACAACTTTATCAAGCATATCACCTTTATCTGTAGGAAATGTTTGAAGTAAGATCTAAGGTTTGCCTTTTCAATTATGTTGAAAAAAATTAACTGTCTCTATGGGTCATGCCTCACATGGCTGTAAATATCAGGGTGATCAACTCACCAAGCAGACTGGCAAAGTCATACGCTTTCTTCTGTTCTATTGTTCCATAATTCAGAGCTTCAAAGAAGATATCCAGGACCAGAAAGTTGTCTCTGTCAGAAAAAATAGCTTGAGAACTTTTCCTGATTGTTTAAGCACTCTATGTCTGGATAAGATAGACTAATATGGAAGAACCTTGCTGATCCAACAAACCTGGTTCAAGATTGAAACTATTTGCCAATTAAAAACAAATGATTTTAAGAAATACAATCAGCGTTTGCTGGATCACCCAAGTTCCTCTAAAAAATGTCTATTTTCACCAGTCATGGAGAGCTTTAATAAATCAGGCCCAATGCACATGGATAGGGAGAATGATGAAGAAAGAGGGAAATATTTAAAAAATGAACAATCGTTGGGTTGAAAGAAAGGTTTGGTTATTTTTTAAAAAAAATGTTTAGATTACTAAATCATAAAAGTGGCAGCTGATATGTTTAAAACTTTTATGAATTATCTCCCAACCTGATTGCCATATTTTATGGGGGGAATAATAGCAGGATTCTTACCGAATATATGTCTCATTCCTGTTGTATTTTTTGGCCAGGTAGCGAGCAGATCCTTTGTTGGGGATTCGAACCATGGAGATCTCTTTACCGTATCGGGTCAGGTTACAGGGTGTGGGGCAACTACATCTCTCACTGGTATCTTCCACTGTGGCATCTGTAAGGAGAAAAACAGATGGTAGGGTGTACCATAACATAAAATATAAAAAACCTACACATTATAAAATATATAAAAAAGAAATATTCCTATGATAGGCACTGCGCTACCTATCTATTCCTCATATGTTTGCATCTTTTAAATGAATCACTCTCGGCAATTTGCTAATACGGTGAATATTTCGGAATTTAGCCACAGTACTAGAGAAAATTTCACAGCAGCTTAGCACTGCAAATATTTCACATTTATAGACACAAGTCGATCATTACCATCTGCTTTATTAGAATAATGAAATGTTAGTAAAACTCTAGACTCCTGCAGGGCATATAAATAGGATATTCGTTTATACCTAGTGTGTTGTCAGCACAGTCAATGTAGTCCTTGGGAGAACAGATTGTTTCATTTCCTGTAAAAAAAAAAAGATAAAATAGCTATTAGAGAGAAATGAAAGCTGAGAAATTAATGAATATTTATATATGTATATTTTTCTGGCATTCAGATTTGTTAGTTTTGTAAGAACATAATCAAAACCTGTCCTGCACTGCCACCACATTTCACCTTTTCACCTATTGGAGGCTGCACGTATCACTCTCTGCTATATTGTATACAAGTGATGCCCTTACAGGAGGTAGGGTAATAATGCTCTGCACTCACTGGATGTCCTCAGTCTCCTGCATAGGCATGATGCTGGGCTAAAGGCTGAGGACACCTAGTGACAGAATGGCATTATTACTGTAAGTGCACAGGTTGCAACTACAGGGGAACCCCAAAGGCAGCACTGTCACCCCTAAAATTCTTTTTTGAAAGAGAGGTTAAACAAATCAACTTTTTGTGTCTTTACTATGTGGTATTTGTAACTTGAGGAAGGGGGTATTATTAAAATGCTGCTTTCAAAAGGGCCTTGCTTGGGGCTACATAGTCAGACTGCCCTGTGCCAAGTAGTAAAGATAGCATTACCCTGAGGAAAAAACATCCCAATCTGCATGCCCAGACAAACACCATAGGTAGTGCCCACTACAAGTACCTGGCATATGCACCATGCGGCAGTCACATTTTCTCACCACCGCTTCCTTCTCACATTGAAGGCGACAGGCAGAGATGCTGTATGTGCTGTAACCGGGAAGGAATACCTCTCCTGGAACACTGGCTCTGCAGTTACCCCAGGGCTGGGGTAGGTATGTCAGCTGTGAGAAAACAACACCAAAATGCAGATAATCATTTAATCAATCACATAATAAATCAATAAACCTGTCACTTATACAATTGTAGGGAAAAAGTACAGAAAAAGCAGGTGTTTAAAATTCATACTTGGAACATTTTTTCCTTTTCACAGACATGTTTAATTATCTTAACGATGGACTCTATTATAAGGAAGGGAATCAGACATTCCCCCAAACATTTCCTCATAAGAATCAATTACTGCTATTTGACACAAAATAATCTGAAAGATTTCAACTAAGAAATGTCAGAATCCCTGTTTGATAAATGGAACCAGTTGGGAGGTAAAAAGAGAAGACAATCCCTCTAAATCAGGGAGAGTTATGAGATTTAAACAGGGATAGTCCCTCCAAATTATGGCCATATGGAAGGTATCAACAAGGAAGGTCCCTTCAAACCAGGGGCATTTGTTAGATATAAAGCAAATAAATGATAATTCGGAGATATGAGGAGGGACAGTCCCTCCAAATCTGGGGAATTTGTTAAGTATAAAGTAACAGTCCCTCCAAATCATGGTAAGTTGTGAGGTATTAAGAGATACAGTCCATCCAAATCAGGGGCATTTGGGTGGTATAAAGAGGGACAGCCAGGGACAGTTGGTAGTACATATCTATATATTGGAGCTGTATAAGGGGAGTTGCTCTTTAAGCCAAATGAATTGATTGAGTTATTTATGTGAAATACCCAACATTCTTTATTTACTGCTTGAGCTGTCTAGTCACATTCTCCAGGCAGTGAAGTTCATGGCACCGAGGGTGTATTTAACATCTTGGCAAACAAATTAATATCTGCCTGGGGCGATATTGATTTTTTTATGGTAAACATATCAATACATTCCTTATTTGTCTGCAATTGTTTAGTCTTCATTAAAGCAAAGGGTCTATTTATAAAAGGCAGGCAGATCCAGTCTCATTGCCATGATTTAATAGTCAGCTGGCATGAGTCACAGAGAGCGAAAGGTAAGGACTACAAATCAAGAAACTTGGCAAATCTTCAGGAATTCGTCCATCAGCTATTCCGAAAAACAGCAGTCACTTACCAAACCTTGGAGTAGATCTAAAACCTTAAGAGATGACATTTAATTGGCTCTCGGTGTAGGTGATCTCTTTGACCATGTCTACATGCACTTGCAACAGCGTCAGCTGTACATTGATGTCCTGGACCAGATTTTTGATTTCCACACGTCTTCCCAATTTGTAGCCTCTACAAGGGGCACATGTAGCAGGGTGACAACACAAGAACATATTTAGAAGACCAGTGCCCCCTCCCAAAAATCAGGAAAAATCTTAAAGTAATATTTTAAAGTGGAACAACAGGTAGTTTTTTAATGACAAATAAATGTCTCTTTTGCCATGGATGGTTCTATTGGCTTTGCAGCATTTTTTTCTTGAAGTGTTCATGAGCCATATTTAACCTCGATGTGTTACTAATCCAGGACAAACTCATTTCAGTCAGGTTATCGTGACCTGGCTAATAAAGATGTCCGCAGACAAGAAAACAAAAGTAGCAGAAGCACCAGCAATAGAGAGGAGTGCGTAGATTGCAGCACTAGAGAGGTTACTAGAGAGGTCACACTGGCAGGTAGGTGTGCAAAAATGTGCAAATAGTAACACAGAAGGTCAAGATTGTGCATTGTTAAGTTAATTATAAAATGTCTGTGGAAATGTTTCAAGTTTGAATATGGTTCAGTAGTAGGATCAACTGATTTTTGATGGACCAGTAACTTTTATAATCAAACAAGCCAATTCATTTAAAAATTGATCCAATTCAATTGGTTCCTTAGTGATAACCCATAACTTAAAGTGAGATCCATATTATCATTTTGGTAAATGTATGTTACAATGACAGTAATTACAATCACCTTTTATTAGAGGGAATATTAATACTGTATCATGCCATAAATGTAATGTCTTCAAAACGTTTTACAATTCAGCAATTCAGTGCTGAAAAAAGTCAGCACTGAAATCAATGTGCCACAATTAAATGATCCATGCAACCCGAGCAAGGGGTTGGGATCTATCACGTCTTTGTAATACCCTCTTCCTAAAAAATACCAGCAGAAAATTTGATTGGGTTGATTGCCATTTTTTTTTAATATTGTGGGAAAAACAAAAACTTTTTTTTTAAAGATAAAGTGTAGAGCAAGACTGGCTCTACTAGTAAATATTTTGCACCGTTTTCTTTTCTCATACATGAACATACAACAATCCTACCCTCTGTTCCTGGCATGAGACAAAGGTCTGGAATCCAGGGGACACCCCAAACCCCAGCTGATGGATGTACGGTGGCTCATCTTGGCTGTGGATCTGCACCCTGATCCCAGCCTCGAATGATGTTTCATCTGCAGAAGATAAAGAGAGACATTAGATGCGATGGTCATGGTGCTAATTGTATCTGTCTTGTGGTTGCATTTAGTATTCTAATGTTTATTGGACACCTCTGGATAGTTTGCATTGCTGTAATTAGTGTCTCTGGTTCTTCTTGTACTGTGCTAAATTATTCATCAGGGATGGTCTTGGTCCAAGTTTTAACCTGTTACATTCTGAAAATATCTGTAGCTCTGTATTATACTGTGTTGTGCTAATTGTGCAGAGATTATAACTTTTTTATACAATTAGATGCTGGCAGGGTTGGATTTTAAGGTGGGTTCATGCAATGCCGCCACAACAAGCTTAGAAATTGTACATCATGATGGCTGGATTGTATACCCCAAACCCCCACATACATAGGCTGGCACTCCAGATTGCCACAAATACCATTATACACTCACACAACATTTATTTGCTAATTTAAACCTATCCGGGAAGAAATACAGAGGCTGCCATTGGTAACCTCCTATGTATGTTATCTGCCTGGTTGTCTCTGGATTTAAAGCCTTTTGAGTCAGTGACCAAGAAACAGAAAGTGGGAAGTGAGGTCAGGTTGAAGATTGCTTATGGGGGTGCAATCTCTGTGCAGAATGGGGCAGGGGAAAAGCAAGAATTAATTGTGCAGCAGGGGTTATAAAAGCTCATTGGTGTGCTGCTTCTCCTTTCACAGTCCAGTTACTAGCTGGGGGAAGGACAAGACCTGTAATTGTAAAATCAGGTCTCCTGTCTTACCAGGTAGGGCTGTGTTGTGGGCCAGGGCTGTGTAGGTTTTAAGAAAGGGATGGCGAGAAATACAGTGCCTATGCGTAAAACTCATTGGGCCCAGGATAGGAGACTTTGGGGGTGGGGTCAGGGAATTCCTGGTTAGAGCCCATTGTGATAAGGGTAGAGCATCTATGACACTTTGTCATCATCCTGGGCAAGTCACTGTGGCAGATAGATATATTGAGTCTGATAGCTGGGTAGAATGACCATGGGCTATTGCTTTATTTCCAGCGGTGCCAGGGGTAATCCCTGTTTCAGGCAGATAAAGCATTTTTTGGCAAATGCTGAAAAAATCATATACACGAGAAGTTAAAAGTCATTTCACCCATTACCAAATTCATTGCAGTAATGTGATTTCTGTAGAGCTTAATCTGCTAACATTTTGCCTTCCATGGTTGCTCATTTCTCCTCTCATTAACATGCTAATGACATTTTTAAATACAACATTTCAGAGTTCATTACATTACCTATTTTAGACCCAGTTATATCATCACTGGGTCCCTTTGGTTTTCTAGCATTTCAGGTAGATCAGTGGCCAGCAGGGGGGCAGGCAGCACCTGGCCTTAGTAGCACTTTCAAAAGCCCTCAGCCTTTATCTAAATAGTTGGGTGGCACTTGGGAGAAGTTATTCAAATATGCAAGTACCCTCATGGTTGGGTTTGAATCTGGAAGAGGAGGTGGTTCTAGGCAGGTTGTATTTTTACATTCACACTCAGACACCCTAAATTTGACCCCGGTCACAAATTAACAGGGGGCCAAATATAGGGTGAGTGTATGCAAGGGTAAGGGTGGGCATTTAAAGAGGAGTGTTGCCTCTTGGGAGGAGTTATTAAAATAGGCAAGAGTCCTCATGGGTGGGTTTGAGTCTGGAAAAGGGGTTGGTCCTAGGCAGGCTGCATTAAATTCACAAATTAACAAGGGACCACTTATAGGGTGAATGTATGCAAGGGTAAGGAAGGGCATTTAAAGAGCTTTGCAGGAAGCCCACCACTTCAACCCAGCAGAAAAGGCTCCAGTCTGCAGAATTCAGTTATACCTGAATGATAAAGCTTTGCTGCAATAACACTTGAAGAGCAGAGCTTCCTTTTTGATGGATGCCCATTGGTGACTTTCTTATCAAGGAAAAGTGTCACCTGCCCTTCCCACCTCTCTGGGGACCTTGCAACACATTCCCTTCCCATTATGGACAAGAATAGAGGATATGTTCTGCTATTTAGCAAGTGAATATTGGGCACAGCTGACAACACTGCTTTGCATTTCAGTACAACAGAAGCATCATTGTCAGCTAGAGGAAGATGAGAGCTTAAATAATTTCAACACACCATAAAGTGCAATTTGAAAAGGACAACACATGGGGAATTTTGTATGTATTGGAGATCTGTGCTGAATATGATTTTTCAGATATCATGCAAGTAAACTTTTTTTTGTGATGTGATGCCTTGTTTTTGAAATATAGGAAATACACTGTGTGAACATGGAGTAGATGTTGGGTTGTGTACACAATATTAGATTAGAGTCATAATCATGTTTATAGAGTCTGATACTTACTAGTCTCTCTCCAGATAGGTAGGTATTCCTCCTGCTGAATGTCAAGCATTATCTCCAGTCCATTCCCCATACCACCCTGTCGGGTTACTTTTGGGTTATTTTTGTCAGCGTTGAAAGTGTAGCATTTCCCATATCTGGTATATACCTGTGAACAAGCAAACAAAAAAAAAACACTATGAGGACAATATATGAAGTATTTAAGCTACTGTGGATGAACATGCCTAAAAAATATGTTTACTAATATCTCTGTCCAATCATTGCATTACATCTTACCATTCATGTAAAAAAACATTAAACACAATGGACCTCATGGAACTGCGGTCCCCTCACCCTATATGAGTTCCTAACTTGCCCTAGGGAAGATCTGAGTACCAATCTTGATGCAGAATGGTCTAAATTAGGACCCTTTTATACAAAAGAGCATTTCATCTAAAAGAGGATTATCAGTAATAATTTGAGAAAGTAAAAACCATAGTGGAGGCTGTACATTTAGAAAGAAATAAGCCAATGTGGCATGTATGTAGAAAGTGATATCCTCTAAATATAAAAATTAGATACTTCTAACACCCTAAATGTTTAAATTGCAATATGCAGGCATACACTGGACTTATACATGGATTTAACTGGTAAAATTGTAGATCAGAAATAGCATGCATAAAAGGCCAAATGGGAATAAGCAAGTTAGTTAGGAGAAGACACTAAGAAGTAAAAACTCACAAGGGTAAAATCTTCATCTGTGCAGTTTTTCCCACCATACATGCAATGGACAAGCATACCATCAAAGTTGTCCTTTGTCTGATTAGATATATCAGCGAGAAGATGTTTGTTTTTAGGGTCAATAGAAAAAGTATGGGGAAATGTGGAGACCGCGTTCAACTGCTGGACCCTACAAAGTGTCACTGATGGAAAGTTAAGCTGTCTGGCCCAGATCATCTTCACATTGGCATGCATGGGATAGGACAACAGGTAGAACAGGTGCTCTAAAGACCAGATGAAGAAAAGACAAAGGGAGGCAGTGAAAGCTGCCGTCCAAAGTAGGCGGTGGAATACGGAGTATGAGGACCTCCAGTGGCTCAGCCCATGGATCTTGGTGGTCCTCAAGAATTTATCTGTCACTGCAGCAAAGGTGTCCTTCTCCATGATGAAGGTCCTAAAGAAGTTCAAGCCACAATGGACAGGAGAAGATAAGATAGGTTTATCCCTACTGGATGAAAACTAGAATAAAGATTATACATAGGAGAAGAAATAAAGTATATATTGCAGAGACAAATGAGGACGCTATCTCTGCGGGTTATTCACTGAAATCTTGTTTATTTAAGTGGTGATTACCGGAAATTATCATCATCCACACGTCACGTGTCACGTATCTAGGTCTGTCCCAGGAGGGAGTAAAACTGGCAGACTCCAAGCACTTTGTGCAGCAGGGTAATGGCTCCATGGAAAGTGCAAACGTATCTTAAGATAAAATGAACCAAGCACTAACCAATTCTTAAAGGGAACGCCCAGTGAAAGAAATATCACTGCATGAACATCAGGTTATTAGTGCCTTTTGTAATGTAATTTATTCATCTGCAGCTGTTTAGGATTCTTGTGTGGATGGGGTGAATGGTTAAATGGAATTATATTTTGTGCAATAGTTAGTTTGTTGCATGAAGAAACCAGAAGCAAGCTAAAGTCTGTGCGGACCCACTTTCTTCAAAATGCTAAATCTAATGTTTTTTTTACATTTACATTAATGACATACATTATGACTCCAGTTAAGCAGGGAAGTTGCATTATTTAAAATGTAATCAGAGTAACTTGCTAAAATAAAAATTCCTCTAGAAAAAAGAAGACTCACTTTCCGCTAACGCTACCAGTATCTGCAGTGATAAAGTAAAAAAATCCCTTGGTGAAGATCACACAGGATCTGCAAGTTCTGGAAGTGACAGTTATTTGGTCCCCAACCAGTTCCTTTATCATTACTCCATCCTTACCTTACCACGTCTGACCTAACATAACAGAAGACAATGGAGAAAGGGGTTTCAAAAAAGGAGCATAGTGGGGACAGAGCTGGCCAAGGTGTAGGCATTATCTATGGTTTTAGTCTATGCCGCAGGCAAGGCCACTGGCAATTTGTCTCTGGCAAGGCCAGAACTTTATTGCTACCTTGTTCTAGCTGTGGGTTTATGATGATGAAGACTTTCTTTTGCTTGTGTGGGCTGTAATGGAGGAGGATGAGACAGATTTGGAAGCCAAAATAAATCACAACTTTTTTTCATGCGCTGTCAGCTCCACATTAAAATGTACAAATCTTTAATTTTCTAATCTTACTGCACAATGTTAAGCTTTGTGCTTGTGTTCTGTAATTATCAAGCAAATGCAATTTGCCCTAAAGCCGCAGCTTCTACATAGAAATAACAGTCCTGCCTTGCTCATAACAGGGGAATGACATTACTTTAATTAAACAGCCCCAAAAAATCCTGGTGGGGAGTGACTAAGGACATCAGACCCTCAAACCCAATTTTAATTACAACGTGTATTTTGCAATAAGGAATAGGATGTAGATATTTTATTCTGTAAAAAAACAGCATCAAATAGGCAACTGCATTGTCACAATGTCACGGTAAACACAGACCGGTGGGGGACAGAGTTTAAGGTACCAGCCTCTCTTCACCAGTGCATCCCCCGTACACACAGGGCGTGGTGACTGCTGACTGAGTAGAACCATTGTGTAGTACAAGAGTGAGAGGCAGTTGAAGGAGCCAAGGTCAGGGCAGGCGGCAATTCAGAATAGTCAGGACAGAGCCAGGGTCCGTATTCCAAAGTGTCAGGATCAGGAAATACAAACTGAAACCTGGAAACAGAGCCATCCTGTTGCCAATTGGCATGTTATATAGGGGAGGTCATGTGACAAGGGGTAACCATTTGACTAGTAGGTGACAGACCCCACCACCAGGGGGAGTGCTGGAGCGGAAGCAGCTCAGGTGGTGTTACACTTTTGCCAGTAGACGGAGCTTGTCTGCCGAAAATTCTGTAAGGAAATCCTTAATGGGCAGCTCTCAGGGATCACATGGTTCAGAACTGGAAATAAATAGTGAATGGGATCCCTGGGCAGAACTGCTGCTGGCTGGAGAGGAGTGCAAGGTGGGTGGCACAGAAGGACACAGATCCCCTAGTCCTATGGGAATCTGTGACATTTATATTTGATATGTTATTCAAGGAGCGAGGTATTGAGGTATTGTGGGGATGGTACGAACTCTGGAAATTTGTGAGTACGTTTAGTAGGCAGGGTAGGGGCAAAGGAGTGAGGGGGGTTGTTGAAGAAATCAAAAAGAATCTCATGAGGCCATCTCTCCCATCTCCAAGGTTGAACCAGTAAACCAGAAGATTGGAAAAACGTCCAGTTGGTCATAGTGTTAAGCCCCCACAATGTGTTTTTTTGTGCCATATAAGGTCACAGGACATCTACCAGGCCCTCTGGTGCCCTAAAAAATGTGCTACCATTCTAGGAGAGTAATTCATTCTTGTGGGCTCTTTTTCTCACTCTCTCTTGTGAGCCCCAGGTCTCCAATCCTGCCTGTCTCTTGTTGGTTATCACATACATACACATATCACATACAGTTGGGTCCATAAAAAGTTGGACTAAGACAAC
>NC_092864.1:32075630-32078050 GCF_032062135.1 Pyxicephalus adspersus
GTTCAAGACCACAGGCTGTCATTGCCAGCAAAGGGTTTTCAAACAAGTATTAGAAATGAACATTTTGTTTTCAGCTTTTTAATTTGTCCAATTACTTTTGAGCCCCTGAAATGAAGTGATTGTGTTAAAGGTTTTAGTTCCTAACATTTTTATGCAATCTTTTTGTTTATCCCACTGAATTAAATCTGAAAGTCTGCAGTTCAGTTGCATTTAAAATTTATTGTGGTAATGTGCAGAACCAAAATTAGAAAAAAGTTGTCTCTGTCCAAATATTTATGGACCTAACTGTAGCATAGCAAGGAGTGAAGGGGGTCATTGAAGAAATTCAAAAAGAATCTCATGAGGCCATCTCTCCTATCTTCAAGGTTGAACCAGGATTGGAAAAACTTCTGGTGGGCTGTAGTATTAAGCCCTCAAAATGTGTTTTTGTTCCATTAAGGGGGCCCAGGCAAGCAACCGGGCCCTCTGGGGCCTAAAAAAAATGTGCTACCATTCTAGGAGAGTAATTCATTCTGGTAGGCTCATTTTCTCACTCCCTCTGGTGAGCCCCAGGTCTCCAATCCTGCCTGTCTCTTGGTGGTTATCACAGAGCATAGCTTTAGAAAAAGGGTTGATATTCAGTCTCATCGCTTTAAATGAATAAACCTGTAAATGAAATGCTTAAATTAAATTCTTTCACAAGGAGATACAGTAAATATGCCAGTATTTAAAATAAATTCTAAAATGGATTTAGGCAAAGTCTAGAATTTCATGAGGACATGGACCTGAACAATGGTCGGAATGAATTACGTGCAGAAAAAAAAAAAAAGAACGTACAATAGTACAGAGAATGAATTTCAAGAGTAGTAGAACATATTCACTACAAATTCCAATAATAACCCCAAATAGCTTCACAAGCTCTTTTCCTGCAATCTAAGACTTCTCATTAGGCACAGGAAAATTTTGCACATTTGTTTCCATGATCTTATTGGTATTAAGTACCCATCTATGATATTGATTAATTCAGTGTCGTGAACAATTCTGTGTCGTCTTTTACACACTTAACCCTCTTTTGGCTGAATAAAAGCAACTTGTGGTAAAATGAATGCCTGGAATAGTCTCCTACCTTTGTAATGTGTCAGGTCAAGACCTCTACAGAAATACAGAACAAAAATGGTTTAGAATTACTCTCACTCTCAGGGTGGGCACATGTCACCCTCCAAAGATTGGTTTTGTCAGGCAATATAGATCCAAAGATGGAGATGTTGCATTTTCCTCCATGAGGAATATGTGAAATGGGCCCAATTTGTCACCCAGGTTACCCAAACAATGTTAGCCCTTTTAGAGTTGCATATCTACCATGTACATCCACAAGGTGGAGCTCTTTTTCATTTTAGATAGTCTAGGCTCCTGTTTTAGAAATACTTCACACATAAAAGATGAAGTATTAGATAGCAAACTTTTATTCTATTTGAGTTTTCCTTTAAGGTACCCAGTGGCTTTAACAGATGATGGGCAGCCTGAAACAGACACTGCCCAGCTGTCTGGAGCTTGTAGACAGGCGGATGCTTGTTATTACGGAACATACTCATTTATTATTCACTGTTAGTAAAGCTGTACCGAGTAGTCTCAAGCAAGCTTTGAATTTACTTATATATTTGTGTGGCTATCTATAGGGGAACTTTTCAAAAAGTTTACAACTCTATATTAATATTTTCTGAACACATTACTATATAGAGCAATAATATAAATAAAAAATCTAATATGATTAAATGATTAAAGCAGAATTAAAGTGAAAAATTCTGTCTTCTCCAATAGATTTCACGCACTGTTCTTCTAGAAACAGAAACCTTTTTATAAATCGGTAACTGAAAAAGTTCAGGTCTTTTTAAAAATATCTCAGCCCAGCTTTTGTTTGGGTAAATAGATTTATAAATAGACCCTTTATTTTACTTTCATATGGCCAACCAAAGGCGTACCAGATGTAAACAAACCAGGTGGAATAACTATATGGCCAATAAGGATTTGGTAGGTAGGTTTTATTGTATGTTATGCCGAACTGTACTTCCACTATAAAAACAGATATGACTTTGTCTAGGTTGAAATAATATCATCAATCTGCTGCATTCAGGGGGAAGCATTTATTTAGTCTCCTATCTTCCATTGGTCAGACTGCAACATTGGTGAGGCACTGCAGCATAATTTTGGCTTCTCTGAGTTGGCATTTAAACACTGAAATACTTTTATACTTTATTTAACATGCACATACACTGCCTGGCCAAGAAAAGTCCATACGCCTGTGAGAGCAATTTCGAAATCTGTGTTGCCTGTGGGGGCAATGATATGACCTGGAGCACCTGTGGGGGCAGTGTTATGGTCTGGGGTGTTTGTGGGGGGCAGCGTTATGATCTGGGGGTACCTATGGAGGCAACATTATGATC
>NC_092864.1:32078090-32079319 GCF_032062135.1 Pyxicephalus adspersus
GGGGGTAGTGTTATGATCTGCAGTGCCTGTGGGAGTAGTGTTATGATCTGGGGCGTCTGTGGGGGCAACGTTATGATCTGGGGTGGTTTTAGGGAAGTGTTATGATCTGGAGTACATGTTGGGGCTATGTTATGATCTGGGGTGCCTATGGGGGCAGTGTTGTGATTTTTGGTGCCTGTAGGGGCAGTGTTATCATCAGGAGTACCTATAGAGGCAATGCTATAATCTGGGGTGCCTGTGGGTGCAGTGTTATGATCTGGGGTGCCTGTGGGTGCAGTGTTATGATCTGGGGTGCCTGTGGGGGCAGTGGTATGATTTTTGGTGTCTGTAGGGGCAGTGTTATCATCAGGAGTACCTCTAGAGGCAATGCAATGATCTGGGGTGCCTGTGGGGGCAGTGCTATTTGCCCAAAAATGAGATCAGCTGTCAAAAATGAGATCAGCTAAATATATTGAATGACCAGATTTTTCCAGCAATAGGTTTTGTTTTTCCTGATTGCACAGACATATTCAAGGACAACAATGCCAGGTTGATCACACTTAAATTGTGATTCCGGGAGCCACCATGGAATCCAGACCTGAACCTTATTGTGAATTCTTGGGATGAGCTGGTGAAAACTTTACACTGCTCTGGCTCTCCCATCATCAATACAAGATCTTGGGACAAAATGATCACAACTCTGGATGGAAATAAATGTGTGACATTGTATAAGCTTAAATAAACAATACCACGATGAATGTGGTAAAGACAATCCAATAAAATATTGGAGCTGTGCCTTTTTGTCTTGGCATTGTACAACTGATGCTGGGTCTTCTTTATAAGTACAGAGAGGTCCTTATTGAATGAATATATTCACGCCCTGAGCTCCATGCCAGTCTCACAGCACAGCGGCACCACTTACAAATCCACATTGAATTATATTGATTCAAAGTGATTTTGATGGTTGTATGCCCTCCGCTGCCGCTTTGATACATGAACAGAGCTTTACAAGATTTCAAGAAGCCGTTGGGGAGATCGTCCGTACAAAATGAAACATTTACATCAAACAGCCCAAAATGGCCATTTGGTAAGAGACTGTTAATATTTGATAAGGGACGGTAATCTTCTGGCCCGTTGGGTACATATCCGGGGGGGAAGAGAGGTGAGATGTCACCAAGACTCTCTCTATCTGACTGATGTTGTCTTAACTACCTGTCTGCAGAATAGACCCGTGCACTCGCCGAGCCGGT
>NC_092864.1:32080260-32082468 GCF_032062135.1 Pyxicephalus adspersus
GGCAAGGCAGGACGGGAAATTCAAAATCCATTTGTATTGCATTCAATACAAAATAACTGTATTGAATGCAATACATTGGATTTATATGTGTAAAATCAGTACATCAGTTTTCAAGAACATTTATTTTACAGTATATATAATAGCATGAGTATCATATGTATTTAAAAAAAAATAAATAAAAAAAAAATTAAATTTTTTAAATTTATTTATTTAATTTATTGTTTTTACATGATTTTGTGTTTCACACTTTATTATACTCATACTATTATATTATACTGTAAAAAAAGTTTTCATGAAAAACAATGTACCGCTTTTAGACATATAAAACCAGAAAGAAATGAACTGCTAGGGAGGTTAAAAAACATTGTTTATTATATTCTGGTTCTTTAGCCATCCTAATACCATTCAGTTAGGTTTACATGCAGGACATGAACTACGTTTTGTTGTAGTTGGAGGATTTCTTTAACCTGCACCATGATTGGAGAGATTTCTTCAATAGTCCCCTATGAAATCCATTCTTGCAGGAGATGCAGTAAGAGGCGTGATCACTGCACCAGATCCAATGTACGTGCCAATGTCAGACCATGTGTTTTTAGAGAAACCTGTTCATATTTTTACAAATTCAGGGTAAAATAAAAGTTAATCTTTCACTGGGGTTCCCAAAGTTTAAATACCTATTTTTGTCTAGGGGGAACAGAAACAGCATTTTTACGTATATGCTATACCTCATTCCTCCAGCAGCTGGCACTCTACTTCCTTCTCTGATGCTTAGGGTAGTGGGTTGGGACTTGGCATCCACACTTACAATGCAGGACTGCTGGTCTATAACCGTCATGATGTCATTAGGTTGGAGTGCCTCGACTGGGGGTCAATCTAAGCTATGAATGCATTTATATTCCTGTTCTATCTTCTTCTAACAATTCTTGTTTTCTTTTGTTCATTTGACTGTTGCTGATCTCCTGCAGCCTCTTAAACATGCTCAACAGTGATAGTCACATAACACTTCTGATGGTGGGTTTCTATATGGAGACAACAGTGGTCCTGTGTTTAATTTAAATGAACCCTTTCTTGCCCATATGAAAGGTTAGGGGTGCAACAATGTCAGCCATAACAGGAAGTGCCTGAACAAGAATCTTGATTGCAGAATGACCAGGAATGATGTTTATTAAAAGCTGCAAAAATGTTTAATAAATATAATTTGCATTAACATGTTATTATGCCATTAACTTCTAAAGGATTTTGGTGTTTCATATACTTTAATTTTAAGACCTCAATTTGAAGGTGTTACTTTATCAATGAAGGTGTGTTGCACCACCTAAGTGCACTCATTCTGTCCTCAGTCTAATTGAACCCTGTTCTTGACTCTGAGATTCGATGACTGCAGAACTCAGCATTGCAGTGCTTCACTGTCCTGGGCATGGCTGTGCATTTCAGCCCTAAAGATTTCTTTGCAACGACCTCTTATAATTTGTGGCTTCAGAATGTTTAGACAGGGCCCGTACAGTTAGGGCCAGATTTATACTTTTTGCTCCCCTAGGCCAGCTATTTTGTGCCCCCCCCCCCCCCCCAATTATGGCGTTTGATGCTGACGCACACAAAAAAAACCATGGAAGCTGTTTCAGAAGAACTAAAGAGACCAAACTAGAGAGAGAAAGGGAGAAGAGAAAGGAAGAGAGAGAGGCAGAGGGGAGAGAAAGAGACAGAGGGGGAACGAGGGAAAGGGGAGACAGAGGGGATAAAGAAGGGAGAAAGGAGAGAAAGAGAAGGCAGAGGGAATGGGGGAGGAGAGGGGGAAAGATGAAATAAAAAGAACCAGAGGAGGTAGTGGGCAGAGAGAGAAGAAGAGGGGAGAGAGAAAAGAAGAGAAGAGTGGGGAGAGAAAGGGATGTGAATGAGGTAGGGAAAAGGTAGAAAGAAGGATGGAGATTGAGGAGGAAAGGGGAGAGAAGGGAAATAGAGGAGAGAGAGGGTAAAGACAGAGGAGGGACTGAGAAGAAGTAAGGGGGTGAGTAGAGAAAAAAAGAAATGGTTAGCGGAGAGAAGGAGGGAAAGACAGAGAAGCCTGAGAGATGAAGAGAAGAGAGAAAAAGAAAGAGGGAAAAAAAAGAACATGGAAGGGGGGGGGGACAAGAAGGGGAGAGTAAAATAAAGAGGGGGAAGAAAAAGGGAAATAAGAAGGAGAAGGGAGAGATGGGAGGGAGAGAGAGA
>NC_092864.1:32082851-32137907 GCF_032062135.1 Pyxicephalus adspersus
TATGGTGAACAGATGATTATGGCTCCTGAGGCAGTGCTGGGCGGCTAGGGGCCAAGGTGGAGATGTTGGAAGAATTAAAGTCCTGTTGGGTGTGGATTTTGCCTTCTGGGACCTGCAGCCTGGTTGTTTAGGTGTAAAACCGGGAGTATGGAGTTTGATAACATTTTGGATATTGTTGTTAGGGTTAGGTATTTATAAAAGGGAGGAAATAGGTTGTTGGGTAAATAGGTTATATTCCATGTAATATGTTTGCGTTTTATAATCCGGTTAAGTAATAATAATAATAATGGAGTGTTATGTTATGTTAATGTATGCTTGCATATCAAAAGTGTAAATGTATTTATTTATTTGTAATTTTTTTATTATTGGATATTTGTTAATTACTTTAATGGTTAACTTATTTACATGGCTGCCTGCCAGCCAATTTAAACCCAAGAATGGTGTCTGGGTATTTATTGGTGGGGGAGTGGTTGCTAAGCAGGTGGAGGAGGTGAAGGTTCTGATGGGTGGTGGTGAAGGATGGGCTAGAAAGTCCGAGCTACTCTGGTCATGAGAGGGTGAATGGAATGAGAGAAGTATGATAACTTTGATACAGATGTTACCCTGTACGGATTTCTGCACTGTATGTAACCATGGTATAATGTTGTAAGGCCGTTCTCTAGCTGTCATGCCGGCCTAGCCTATGGCCTTGGTGGCCTTGTGGCCTGAGTACAGTGAGACTTTGAGATACTTGATGTAAACAAACAGCGAATGTCAAAAGTGGTCAGATCTTGCTTCAGCAATGCAAGAGAAGGGGGTTTAGATCAGGGGAAAGGGACAATCAGGATAACACCACTTTGTTTTACCATGCATTTATACTTTAGAACAGTTAGTGATTTTTAAGAAATGTGTTCATTGCCAAAAGAAGTGAACTATGAGCGACCGTTGTTGGCGATCATGTCGCCAATGCGAATCGACAAACTGGCAGAAAAATTAAATTAAAAAAACAAGAATTGCTACATTGTTGCAGATTCATCTCTGCTTAAAGAATATTTCACGCTTGTAACTAACTAGGAATAGATTTTTATAGGCTCATATTCTGTCTCCTGCCTGATAACCCATTACTGCACACTGTCCAGCCATGCTACAACTGCACAAAGTAATCACCTTCCCAGTAAAATCTATTCCTCTGAAATGAAACGCGCCTGACGGCAGAAGCGGCTAACTTGACCTGAAAGCTCCCATACAAAATCTATATTTAATTTGGTTTGATATAATAACACAAGCAGCAAACTGTGTAAGATTCTTATCTTGAAACCAATCAGGTAGATGTAGAATGAGAAGTGCTGCCTACTGCTGGAGGCTGTTGGTAATACAGATGTCAGAGGAGCTGTTGAATATTACCCACACAGCGATCCATAGGTTCTGATAATTGAAGTTATTTTATCTATAGGGAGATAACATCTCCTGGTGATCTATGAGACAATATACAGTCAGCATTAGACTCACTGTCATGGGCCATTGGGCTTTGTAAGTTATTGTGGAAGGACTGTCACCTGATTGCGGTAAAAGAGCGCTGCCTTAAGTGAATTGGTCGCCTGGAAGTCAATATGTGACAGCATGGAAACACAAAACAATAAAAGGCCTATAGCATGTATGATGGATTTAAAGGGGTACTCCATTGTCTGCATTAAAAAAAATAAACCCAATGAAACCCAAAACAAACTTTGTAACACAAAGTTATCCCAATGAAAAAAAAGTGTATTTGTAGTCAGGAAGGGTTAAAACCTCTGCCTATGTACCTTTAGGGGTAATTTCTCTTCCTGTTCTAGAAAAACAACAGAAAGTTAAAGGAAATATTCAAATGTTAGGGGAAGTTGTCATTGCAACCCCTACTGAAAGATTTCTTCTCACCTCCCATTCCTTTTATTCAGTTTCCCAGTGGCAGTGGCGGCAGTGGGAATAAAAGGAGTGAAGCTTCCCAGAAGGGAAACAGACTACAAAAGAAACCCCTCAAAAAACGGGCGTTTTAGCCCTTTTCCACCTTTACCTAAATCTAAAAAAATCTTTTTGCCTAGAGATACTTTAAAGCAGCCCAGCCCATAGTTTTTATGTTAAGAAGATGCATTCTAAGGAATGTGTAAATATTTGGGTATTTATTTCCTACAAAGTACACATATAACTTCAATGCTTTTCTTTCTCGGACAGAGCCATCTTTGTTCGGGCATCACCCAGGGTCACTCAGATTTCAGGTCAGAAATTACAAAGTCATGGATGTCATGCTGCCCATGTAGTTATGTGTTCACCAATAGTGACACAGATCACCTTCTGCTTTTTTGTTCAAAGTTGCAATACTAAAGTTTGATCAATGAAAGAGAGGAGACTGAGGAAATGCTTCTTCTTGCCTGCAGCAGACTGATGACATCATCACATTATGAAATGTCAAGAAAGAACCACTGAGACTTCGGGCTTCAAAAAGATGTAGAAGTAGCTGCAAAGGTATGTACCTCCTCACCCAATGGATGGATGTGCTGTGGATAGTTTAATAAGACGGCTGTCCTTGTGACAGTAAGGGATGAGGTTTGGGGTCTCTGTTACTGTGAGTTTGAGGTGAATCCTGCAGCTTCCTGGTGATTTTTTGTGCAGACTCCCATTAGGCTCTGCATGGCATTTGAATTTTAACCATTGGGCTTATAATAAGGGGGTCAATAAGAGGGGTTTTGGATAACCAGACCCCTCTGTTGGGGGTGCACAAAGCAGCATTGTGTCTGTAAACTAGCTGTAGGGAAACCTAATAAACCAAATAGGGAGAGATTAGGGCCAGTTAGAGAACTGTACTTGAATTCCGATTGCTAGCTCTTTGGGTAATCAACCCCTTAACTGTAATTTTCTTATTCTCCTAATATTGGTGCTTTTTAGGCCCTTTAGGTTCTGTCACATCCATAGCAACTCTTTTTTTCAAAGCTTCCTTAAAAAAACAAGTTTTTTTCTCTTCTCTTTGGGTTTTTTGAGGTTTTCCCCATCACTAAATGAATTAAATAAAAGTAAGACATTCACTGCTTAGTCCTATTCTCCTTACTTGGCCTGTCCCGCACCTGAACATTTTTATTATTGTATCACCTGCAGTAACTTTGGTAAAGCCTCAGCTTATGTTCTTTATCTCTTGTAAGTTTTGGCCCAGTCTTGCTCAAAAAAAATGTCCTATTGTTGGCCGATTTTGCACCTCTGTCTATTTACTTATTCCTATTCAATGAAAAAAAGCATGCATTGCTTCTAAAGGTACCAGAAACCTGCAATTATTCAGATTTAAATGCTGTATCTAGGCCAAAAAAAATTGCAGTTAAATTTGTGCTACATGTGTACACTGTTGCTAAAACCTACAGCTTTGAAGTGAAACTAAACCCAACTATACTCACTTGTTGATGTTCCATCAAAGGGTGCCATCACCCTCTTCCTTCTTCCTTTTCTAGATAGGATCTTGGGCCATCTTAAGTGGCCGGGCTTGTATGGCAGAACTTCCACACAGGTACTAGGAAGTTCATATAGTCAGGGTAAGCACATGGGAAGCTAAAGATTGCTGGGTATCCTGATAACTCACACTGGGCTGAACATTTGACAGTTCCCCAGTGCCATCAGGCAGGTAAGAATGCTTATTGCAGAAGGGAAATCACCTGTCAAATTCTGCAATAATGTCTGGCTTGATGCAAAATTTCTGCTTTAAGGCACATTACCCACACTAGTTATCTTGCCTATTTAAATTTAGGATTTATGTACATTTTGCATTGGTAGATGTCCTCCATTGCAGTGCCCAGCACCCCCAAACTACTTTTTTGGACAGCAGTTTGCATTTTGATAAGTGCAGGATGCCAAGTCATGTCATCTACTGTGCAGGCTACACAAAGCTTCATGGTTTTGATGTTAATGATTCTTTAATGTAAAGTGTTAATTTTGAAATATTGATTGTACCGGACAATGAAAGCTGCATAATGAACATGTTGACGGGGCAGGAAGTGCCGAAGAGCTGATCCTTGCAGAGGATGCTGTATCCTGCGCTATGCGGGGATTGCAGTATTAACAATATGAGTGCTGGAGGACCCACAACCACATCAGCAGGATTTCACATCTCAACCTGCAAATACAGTAAATTATATTTGCATAACATCATGTCACCATTTAGAGTTACTTTTTACAGATCTCTCAAAACTACTTTGATTGGTTGTTTCGCAAGACTTATTATTAGCAGAGCTCAGATTGATGCCTTCCAATAAAACATACTAATGAAAATTTATATTTCCTGTACCCTGCAGCCTTTTTACCAGTTATGGGAAGTAAAACTTTATTATTTCAGAAGGGGGTCATGATATACGACTCACATGAATGTATTTAATAGGAATGAAAATAATATTAATATGCATCAACCACAATCCACTTTCAACAACTCGAAAGAAAGAAAGAAAGGAATAGGGACAGATGATTGGTTGCTATTTATTATTGAACTGTTGTCCATCCAAAACTATTATATTTTAGTATTTGGTGGATGCTGGAGTTTTAAAGCATATGACACTTTATATAGGTTTAGTGCAGAACCTGCATATTTAATGCTATTGATACATATATATACATTCACACAACATAGTATAGGTTAAGGTATTTAGAATACTCCATATCTCTTGGACCTGCAATATTGGGCCTTTATATTTATAACTGGACATGACATTTTAGTAAAGACAATGGAACTTTTAATACACAGCAATATAATTTGCATCTTTATCTGTTGAAATTCACCCAATAAGCAAAGCAATAATATTCATAAAGATAGTAAGAGAATGCAAATGCATTAGAGATGGTCCGAGATTGCAGACATATTGAAAGAGTTAATCAGATTGCAGGGTTTTGGATGAGATGGTCAGACTACAGACATAGTATAGTGTTGCTGAAAGCTAGAAAGAGACAGGACCAGGGGTAAACCATCACATAGACTGCTAGAGATCTCTGTCTTTACAGTACCCCTCCCAGGTAATGTCCCTCTTTCCTGAGATTTCCCTCCTAATACTGGGGTCTGCAAAGGGCCAAATAGCAAGTATTAAAAGTTCTAAAAGGCCAAATGTGGCAGATTGGGCGAGAGGGACCCAAATCATTTATTGTGTGGTATGCAGGATGCCCCGGGCTGCAGTGGAACATAGAAAAATGCCCACTATAAGGTCTGAAACCCCAAATACATTGCACCTATTTAAAATAATACACTCAAAGTTTAAATAATAGACTTTGGTGAAATAAAATGTATCAGAAATTATTCTTACCTTTAAATCTTTCACTGTTTACTGACAATCATTGATCCTTGCTACTTGCATGCATTATCATGATGACTTCCTTGATAATGTATTAGGTAGTATATGCAACAATCAGATCAGATAAAGATTTATGGTTTTAGGAAATGTAGATTTTTAGGTAACGACATGGACACTGCATTTTGATCATCATGGAAGGTGATGGTGATCATTAGGAGGCTGGAGTTGTGATCCATATGTATTGGACAAATGTGGACCTAATTGTTAATGTAACTTGTTTGCTCCACTTTGTAACTGAATCAGTTTTAAAGATCTCTTCCTCATAGGTTTACACCTTAGCCTATCTGAAAACATCTAATTTGTGGATATTGGTTTCTGGTTCCTTGATAGTTTGTGTTATCTCACAACCCTGTGCCACGCAAGGATCTTGCAAGTTCTGAAGCCCCTGAATCAGCCTAAAAGCCAGACAATAAATATTTTCAGAAGCAAAGGCTTACATTAGTAGCCTAGGTCTGTGCATTGCACATTGAAGTTGTTATAGTCAGCAGTTCTACAAGTCCCCACTTGATGGCAGTGTAACACAATAATGATTTTGTCCTGGCCATGCCCTGCAGAAAGAAGTAGGACCTCAGTTGTAGTGGCTAACGTTGGAGAAAATTAACTATTTGATCTGCAGAGCTGGTCTACTAAAATTGCAAATCTAAAGCTTGTAAAGAATTTAAGTTTTACATAAACATTGCACAGTTCTGCAAACCAAACATGCATATTGTTCCTTGTATGCTAGTAATGCTATTTTTAAATATTGACATATTCAATTAAAGGCTTTAGAAGCAAGAGCTGATTTAAGGACAGAGAAATGACGATGATTACCAGAAAATTAAAATCCAGTGGAGAGCCAAAGGGTGTGTGATGTTCAATGGTCCAGTCCAGTCCTACTGTGCTTTGCATTCATCCAACTCATTCCAATGATTGGCAATGAGTGGCAACACACTGAAAAAAAAGATGCAGCATTTTTCTGACGCAGTGAGCAACAACACATGGTAGTATGTTGCTGTTTTGTAGTGCATTGCAATGCATTCATGTTGGTGCATTGCCTCAGGGCATGCACTGGGTTGCTATTTAAAGTGACATAACATTGTGCTCATGCTTGTAAGGTGGGATGTTTTACTGCAATACACCTCAGCTGAAATATTTATTTTGGCCTCCAAATCCTTACCTGGAATCATCAACTGCTCTGGCACCAGAAACTGTATAAATAGTTATGGCAGCGCTTCCCATAATAGTTGCTAGACACAAACTTTTTTGTAGATCTATATACATTATTACTTAAATAAATATATTTTGTACATGCAAACAGTGCAAGGACCAACAATTTGATTTGGAATTAGCATTTTGCAATCTATTGTACAGTCTGTGCAGCAGAGCTTGCGAAGTGGGAGGGGGAAGCAGATCAATTGGAGCATGGTGAATGAAAGACTAACTCATCAGCATTCCAATAGATACTATAGTGATATAGGAACACAACACTCATGGAGGGATCAGGAAACTGACACTTCAGGAAGTGTCAAATTTTGTGCTCTTAATTTTTTGCTTTCTCATACTCATCTCCCTACTACTGCATGGATCTGTAATCTGGGCACAATGAGAGGTAAGTAATCAATGTCTCTGCATGGAACCCTTAAATTTTAAGGTTGAATTCACTGAAGTAGCCTCTTTAAACCAAAGCCTAATAAGTGGGGGTAGGAGTTACATTTCTTTCACCATTTCTGCCCTATATATTTTTTTAGTGATCAGCATAAAGGCGGCGGAAACGGCAAATGCAGTATTGATTTTTTTTCCTGTATGTGAAATATTTGAAGTCTTACAGTGCCTGAGGTCCTACAATATTGATCTTGCTTTACCTATGTTCTGTGTCACTTCATCAATGCTGTTTCTTGTCCCACAGATTTCTGTATTCTACATGCTTCTGGGACCATCATTGTGTTTTATTTTAAAATAGAAGCATTTTGAATTAATTCTCATTTTTATTGCTACAGTGTTTGTACTGATATTTGTACTATTTCTATATATACATAATATTATATTATGCTCTATAGAGTATATACAAGGTATATAAAAGAGAACTGCAGGGACTGGTAATGGGTAATATAGGTCAAGGATCTTCTAGAAAGGAAACACTGTAACCATGCCAGAGAAACTTGTCGGGTGAAATAAAGGCGCACACTTTATTATACTTAAATAGTGGCGACCTAATGGTGTCTATAGGTCTCTTCTTCTGTGAACCCTTTAATCACACTGATCCTAAGGACACAAGGCATTATTTGCTGTGCTGGAAAGCAGACCCAGTTATTTGCTCTGCCAAATTATTGGACTCCGATTATTTACTTTGTTGGGTTGGCTGACCCTTTTTTTTCCTCCATTATATTTGTGGACCCCATTGTTTGCTCTGCAATTTGAAAGGACCCCTGCCCAATCCAATATTCAACTTATCCAGTGCAATGGTAAAATAGTATGGGCATTTCATAATTCAGTCTTGAATATACTTAGCATTTCTACCTTCCAATAGGATAACCCTCTTTGTGAGATCATTAATAGCACCTTATAAAGAAGTACACTTCTTCCTTATTAGTGACAGCAAGAAGGACCTATAACCCCCAGAGTAGAATTCCATTCTATCTTGTGTTTTGCCGTAGTCCATACAATACACAATAACTTAGTGCTTCCAGGATGGTATTTTTTTCCCAGAAACCATACTGGTAAATCATTTTTATTATTATTCTGTATCTATAAAGCGCCAATATATTGAGCAGTGCTTTACAAAGTCTGTAGTCTTGTCACTAGCTCAAAGGGGCTCACAATCTAATGTCACTACCATATGTCATGTGTCACTTTAATACAGTCTAAGGTCAATTTTTTTAGGGGGAAGCCAATTAGTCTACCTACATGTTTTTTTGAAATGTGGGAGGAAACTGGAGTACCTAGAGGAAACGAGGAGAACATGCATACTGTATGCAGTAAATGGTCTCTTGGATTTGGACCTGTTTTTTAGGTGGTAAGATTTACCTTTAACTCCAGCTTAAAAGAAATGCAGGTCCTGGATAGTATGGGAGTTCTGCTGACTTGCACCAAACTCATTTCAGTCATTGATAATAATGTAAAATCAGAACATTAACTTACAGCTTTTCCTACTTCTATGCAGTGATTCATCCAGTGCCGCCAATAGGGAGGAACAAAGGATACATCTCTACTGGGTCCTGATCAAAAGAGCCTAAATTTTGCAATGCTAGAACTGTTAGATATGAGGAAGGGGGGCCCAGGAAGGTTACATGGAGCCCGAGGTTCTGTTGTCCATATAGGCACTACTATTGGAGTCAGAGGAGAATTCAAAGTTTCTGCACACAGTGGTTATGTCTAACTCATTCTATTAGCCAACTTCTCACAGCTTTCTGTATGGATTTAAGCTTTTCACACAGTTCCATGCTGTGCAGCCTACCCTTTATACAGGGCAGAACTAAGAACCAAGGGATGCTCAGTCTGCATTATTGCATAGGAAGTACAGATACTGGCAATCACAGGAATATTGCGGGGCAGGGCAACAGGTTGTAAAAGCTATATGCTTGGGTGAATGCTGCAGCCACTCTCTGGGTAGGCCAAGTCATGATTGACTTTAATTGCGCAGCATTCCAGTTTGACTGGCATGTTTGATACAAATAATCCTAAAGACATAAGCTCATTTTTAATTACATGATAGCTGTGATAACACAAAAAAACTAAAACAGATGCAACATGGAAATTCAAGCATAACTTTTACTGCATTGCTGGCCACCTTCTGAAAATGAAAGATGTGCCTAGCAGTCATGATGATCTTCTGGAAAAAAAAACAAATCACTGACCCAAAACAAACCTGCAGCCATTAAAGTTAGAAGTCCCAATCTGCACAATTCCATACCGGTAATATCAATCATTTGAACTAGATGATAACAATGGCAGCCGGTGCACCATTTTTAGAAACAAGTCAGCCTTTTTTTTTTTTTCAAAATAGGTTTCCCTTAATAACTGTATGTAGGTTTTTTAGGCTATTGGGTTATCATTTTAGAAAATGTAATGTATATTACTACAGCATCAGAATAAGGGCAGTGTGTCCTTGTGTGATAAACCATGCTACAATGAGCAATGGTGGGAAGTACCCAATAAGCAATCAACTTTAATAAGGGTGATTGCGCTAAACTGGTAAGATATCTATGTGATTGCTTTCTTTTAATGCATTTCACCACCCTTTGTACTATTTTATTAAATTTAGTAGCATGCCCTGCTTGCCTTGTAGAAAACCAATAACAAGCAGCCATTGATGTGTAGTGGTTCTTGTGCCTTGCAACCAGGATACAGAGATAAATGTTCCTGCAAGGCACTACATAAAACTGTCTCATAACATGCACTTAAACATGCTTGTTAATTAGACCAGAACGGCTCAGGACAAGACAAACAGTGTTTGGGATTATGTCTGAACTGCAGAAAAAACAAGTCTAGGAACACTGGGTGAAGTTTAGCCTTTGTAAGTCCATCTCTACCCTGTATCAGACATTGGATCAAGGACAAGCAGCGATCTAATTGAAATTCTCCCCCAAAGTGCTAATAATGCAGCCCCACCCCTTGCACAGCAAGAATAAGAATATAATTAACAACTATATCATTAGCAGAAGAATTAAACTACTAATTCCTTCCCTGCTGACCAAGGGGTTGAGGCCTATTGATCTCTGATTTGCAATACAGCACGTTCAGTGATTAATAGGAAAACTGTGTCCCAACAATTCCACCTAACACCTTCAATTCCTCACACTACGTAGCTTATTAAAAAAAGAAAAGATTCAGGTGACCTAACAATATAAAAAGTCTGACCCATATTTGATATGTGACCTGGGGGTAAATATGCTATGATTGTTCTTTGTAATTTTCCAAGTGTACCATATGCAATCATAAAGAGATACCAAATCTCTGGAGCGTTTTTTTTTTATTTCTCAAAGATTTCATTGGGCTTTTTCCTAATAAAAAGCAATTCTTTAAAAAGTTCCCATGTCTGGTTTTCTTTGTTACATTAAAAAGTCAAATCAGTGTGTAAAACCACCTGCAATACGTCATACAGCTCATGTTACGATGAAACCCTAGGGAAGCCCTTCTGCATAGACCTGTTTCCTCCCTCCACAAAAATTCTCATAAATTGGCTCTCTTAGTCTTTATTGCAGCACGTAAAGTCATATCGGCAGCTTGCAAAAAGCCTTCTCTTAACTTTGAGGAAGTGTTATATTTATTGACACAATGATACTTGAAAGGATAACTGCTACTGATACTACAGGACTCCCTTCCAGTTTTTTTCAGAGTATGGTCTCCCTGGTTTCACCATCACAGTGCTCTTCTGTATCCCCTTTCTTTATACTTGTTTCTTTTTCCTTCTGCCCCTGAATAATACTTAGATGTGTCCACAAGCATCATTGTTACTGAAAACGTTTTGATTTTCCTTTTAGATAGAATGGGAAAGGGTGATGTAAAGTTCTCCAAGTCTGGAGAAGATAAACTATCAAAGGTGACCCTGGGTGAT
Organism: Pyxicephalus adspersus; assembly: GCF_032062135.1. Taxonomy (NCBI): domain Eukaryota; kingdom Metazoa; phylum Chordata; class Amphibia; order Anura; family Pyxicephalidae; genus Pyxicephalus; species Pyxicephalus adspersus. Next base: position 32,093,712 of record NC_092864.1, read on the forward strand.
CCAGCAAACAGATAGAATCTCGTTCTGGTCCAGGATTGGAAACATTTGCCAAAAAAGAGCAAATGGTTTTTAAGAAATCCGTTCCAGGTTTGTTGGAACATCAAGGATTACCCATTATAGTTCATCTTCTCCAGCCTTGGAGAGCTTTATTAAATTAGGCCCAAAGCGAGAAGATATCTTTCCACTGTAAGAGAAATCCCCACTTAGACATTTGTTTCAGGAACAAGTGTCCTTATTTGCAATATTTGCTCTCTATTCTTGTTCTGGAAACTCAAAAATTTGAATTTACTATCTTTTCTATTCCCAGTAACCCCCTGATTTTAACAATTAATGAAACAACAATAAAAACCAGACCAGAGTTCTGTCTCCTCAACACTATCCAAAAGGTTTACTTTTGGTTGTACTCAAGAAGGGATTGGAATCTTTTTGTAGGACTGGCATATCATAATAAAGCAGTAAACCCGAAAAAGACGTAATACATTTTAATTTTGAACTTCTATAGACTTTAATCTGTACCTTTTTTATAAGAGGGTTAAGTTATGCTTCCAGAAATCTCTCCACGAAAAACTCATTGTTTTGTTGGGTAAAATAAACTTCCACATTCCTTATCTCTGGTGGGTGGAGAAGATCTTTTCCCTTTGAAAGGTAATCATTGCATGGATAATGCTGAGCTTTGCTTAAAAACAATAACTTATTAACTATGTTAATTTCATCAGACAGTGTCTCTCTGAAGTATGGAGGCAGATGACATTGATGAAACACTGCAAGCTCTCCGAAGATGGATTTGTAAGAACGATGAAGCTCCAGGGATGAGGGACGTATCCCTGAGCTCCTTCATTCAGGTAGGAAAGTACATGAAAACTTTTTACCATCTAATAAGCCATGAAATTTGTGCTGTGAACTCCATAGCATGACGGGTAACTGTAAAACTTCTATGTAGTCTGGAAGAAAATCACCCCTAAGCATACATAAGAACAGGTGCTGTACCTATACTAAATGCTGCCAATCATAACAGCAAAGTATTCAATACAATATGAGATTGCATTGTGTATAAATTACACATTTTTGCCTGAAGTCTACACCATTCATAATACCCTAAAAATATTTTTTATAAATAACTAATAATATAATGATACACTGGAGGCAATGCATTAGCATGCATAGTCTAATATATAGGAATCATATACTGGAGGCAGCTCAACATCAAGGACTAACAAAACGTCATATACTGGAGGCAAATCAGTAATATGGACAGGACTTATTAGTTGTATTTACATCATATTCCTCAAAATAAGTCTGAATTAATTGAAAAAAAAAATTCAATCATCCCTACATCCAGATATGTGTTGATTGTCCATTGTACATGTCTCATATGGCAATGCCCAGCTTGCCATTCCATTTTTAATAAAAATGTGCATATTAGTTCACAAAATAGCCAGAATATAACAACATTTGCCTCTCACACATGTCACTAGGATTTGCCCCTTAGTTCTGGTTCTTTACTGAACTCCTAAATACACCCATCACTATATATTACCATATTATACACTGAAGGCAGGTTAATATATTACAAAAGACTATTATATATTAAAGTTAACTCAGTAGCATGCACAGTGTATTAATTACAGGTAAATATATGCTGGAGGAAGCTCAGTATCATGTGCAGCACATTACTAGGAGAACATTATACACTAGGTGAGCTCTGTGGGGTGTACAATATATTGCAAGAAGTACTATATTTACCGGAGGCAGCTGCACATCACGTATAGGATATTACTAACAGAACATTGTAATGTAGGTGCAGCTCCGTAGGCTGTACAGTATACTTGTGAAAGGACAATATACACTGGGGCAAGCTCAGTATGATTTACAGTAAATTACTAACAGGACATCATACACTGGAGGCAACTCAAGACAATGAACTCTTTACAACAGGGTATTGCAAACTGGAGAGTAGTTCAGTACAAAGGACAGCATGTTTATAAAAGGGTATGGAGCCTTGGAGAACAATTCAGTACAGTAAAAATCATCTTTATAAAAAGCATATAGAATACCTTGTTTAATAATGAACATCTTTTTCATTTTTTACTGGGTTTTTTAAGGCTATGGAAGGCTTCTTTACACAGAGGAATTGCACACTAGTAATAGTGAGCATCTTAATAACATATAATAGAGCAGATATTCTCAACCAAGGTTCCATAGAACTCCAAGGGTCTCCCATAAGTTGCCTGGACTTGCCTTACCTATGATTATTGACCTCCGATAAAGCGATGCCTGCATAGGTTTGTGGCCAACACCACTTTGCAGAGCCAGCTGCATGAAACCAGGGAGTCTGTCAAGGTAGCATATTGACCATGCCACCTTTAGAAAGCCCTAACTTAGTGTGCTTTAATTGCATTTATTGTTTCACTTTACAACAATTTTCTTATCAAAATGTTCATATAAGTAAGGCATAATACCTATTACTACCTAATATTAATATTATTACACAGTATTTATATAGCTCCAACATATGATGCAACGTTTTATAAAGTCCATAGTCATGTCACTAGATATGCCTCAAAGGAGATCACAATCTAATGTCTCTACCAGAGACACATAATACTTAACCTAACTGCATGTTTTTGGAATGTGGGAGGAAACCCGAGTACCAGGAAGAAACCCATGAGGAAAATCTGCAAACTCTATATAGTGGTCCTGGCCGAGATTCGAACCTGGGACCTGACACTGCAAAAGCCATCGTGCTAACCTGTGAGCCACTGTGCCCTATGGATGGCTTCATATATGTATCATATCTCCAACCCAAATGGCTCCTATTCCTTCTAATCTCAATGGACACCTTACAGATCCCTACAAATTATGTGGAATGCTCTCAGCATCTTCTACCTACATTGCAGGAGTATTGGTCCTGCACTATAAGGCCTGGGACCCCAGCCTAAATGGAGTGTGGGATAAGATAAGTGAATATACTATTTAAATGCAATGAACCATTTATTACTAGAAACTGCTTCATTCTATGGGCAGTGGCTGTAGGAAAGGCCATTACAAACTGCAGGTAGTACAACACTGCAGCCAATGGACTGATTTATTAAAGCTCATGAATGAAGAAAATAGTTTATCATAGAAGAACCTGAGTGATCCAGCAAACCTGGAATCAATTTCTTAAAAATCATTTGCTGTTAGTTAGCAAAGGTTTTCAGTCCTGGACCAGATCCCTTGATAGTCTATCTTCTACCTTTAATAAATGAAGCCCAATGTCACTAACGCACGGAGCTATGGACTGATTATTGTATTGCACAGTAAAATGGACAATGGTACCATGGATAGATCAATGGAACACATGGACAGGTAGTATCACAGATTATGGGGAATGTAGAATTGGGCTTATTATATACTAAATGGAGTTCAGTACCATGGACATTGCCATTGTAACACAAAGAACTATGGAGGATATATTTATTACAGGAACAGGTAGCACCAAGGACAGCGTCATTACAACTCACACATGGCCATGCACTAAGTAAGTGAGTGTATTTAATACATTAAAGATAGCAGTCTTATAGAGAAAGTCTTTATAATTATGGACAGAGCCTATATAATAGGGGATATTTTATACTAAAGATATGTCAGTACCATGCATAGAACTATTGTAATACACCATGGAAGGTGAATTTATTAAAGGGGAGGTTGTACAGTAACATGGACAGTGTCTTTAAAGGATACAATACCATAGGCTAATTATTAATTTTAGGGCATCTAGTGCAGTAAGTACTATGGACAGTGCCAATGTATTGAAACTGCTTTTTCTAAATTCACTGCACACTGTGAGCTTCTCATAATGTGTATTATAAGCTGCAGCAAGCCCGATAAAGCCTGTCTGATTTCCTGGCTTCAGGATTTCCAGCATCATCCAGCACTTTCGTCCAAGCTTGACTGTTCCCAGTCTGCCATTTTGTTTTTCATTGGATTTCAATTCATATAGTCATAGAGACTCAAATGTGGACATTACGCACTGCATGCAAATGAAGTCTCCCTAGAACACCAACCCCCACCTCCCTTTCATTGATGTATGCAAAATTACGTTTTAGGCTTAAATGGGATCATGGATATAAGAAAAGAGACAAATCCCTACCTCCAAGTGGTTTTGTATTGCCGACCCCACCCAAAGCAACAGAAAAAATCAACAATACAAAATGAAAAAGAATAACCTGGGGTTTTCTAATGTGCAAATTGGTTTGGAATAAATGCCACAAGCATATAATTGAGGTTAAATAAACAGACATCAACATTGAGTTTGATAGCATGGGATGTATGACTGTAAACTATACAGCAAATTACCTGTAATCCAAGATACACCAAAAAGAAACCTCTCTTATCCAACGCGTTTTGCCTATCATCCGGCCCCGGTGGGCGAAACGCGTCGGATAGAAGACATTATTTTTTGGTGTTGCTTGGGTTACAAGAAATTTGTAATTAATGGTCATAAATCCCATGCTATCGAATGGAATGTGACCCACCACTTGATAAAACTCTGTACTTACTCAGTGTTGATGTATAACTATTTAATCTCAGTTATATGCTTGTGGCATTTAGTATAAACCAATTTGCGGATTAGAAAACCCCAGTTTCCATTTTGTATTAAATGGTGTCATTTTATAATTGGGATAACGAGACAGAACTCAATCTGTGTGCTGGAAAGCTCAGCTTCCCACTATACTGAGTTTGTTAAATACATTTTAGGTAGTTACGCTATGCTTTGATGCAATCTTTTACATAAGCTAATGTAATTTAAACATGGAAGTCCTTTTAATAATGTATTTGTACCCTGGAATCATTCTGATGCTCCCACTGTTCTAACAGCAGCTACACTATTATAATGAGTTGGTCTGCCAGGGCAATAAATGTATAGCACCAGAATAAACTTGTAGTCATTTGTAAAAAGAAACTATACCCTAAGGATAAATTAAACCAGGACAGAAAATAAAGCAAAAAAACAAAACACACAAATAACCATAAAAAAGGGAGAAAAAAAGAAATATTAGGAGTGTGCAACTAACACACTTGGGAAAGTGACATCAATTTCTGTAGTTGAAATCAATAATAACTAATATTGGGTAAATTAATAAATAATAAATAAATAATAACACAAAAAAATGATTCTGACCCAAACAGTAAATACAAGAAAAGGGATATGTTCTATGACATAAACATAACAGATTGTGGGGTTATGCATACTCTGTGTCTGATTATCTACAGGGCGCACAGAGCTACCAAGAGGGCAGCAGACTCCAAGGAACACATGCACGCTCCTATAAGGATGAATGTGAAAATAGATCCATTTTTGAAACATGTAGAGCCATATAAATTGCATTATTCATAGCCAGATCACAGCCATTTAGTGGCATCAAAAAACAAGGAATATCATTAATAATTTATAAAGCTCCACGCTCAGATTCAGATAAAGATTCAGCACCATTGCGTTATCGGAGAATAATAATTAAAAACACACAAATGTGAACTGACAAGTGTGGAGGAAAGATTTCGACCTTTGCAAAGTGTATTTCCAAGGCCAGGAGCGCTGTGGGAAACATGCTGTATTAATAATGCTGACAGTGGTACGTGTGGGATAAAGGATGAATGGAGTGTTCTGAGGTGATGGTGTTATTTAAAAGGAAAAGTGCCGAACAAAGAATAAAGCAAGAGTATTTTTTATATGTAAAAAGCAAAAGTAGAACTTCTGAATAAGAGCCAGCAGAGGGCAGTGCTGTTTAGATGGCTTAGTTGTCAGGGAACAGCAGAGGTGGGCAAAGGAGGAGGGAGGAGTCAAATGCAGTAGAATAGGAGCCAGCAGAGGGTAGCACTAGATGGGAGGAGCTACTAGAAGGAGAGGGGAGAGTGCACAGCAAGCTTTTACAAAGCATTTACTTGTGCGCTTCCAGTGTTGCCTTTGGTCACTTTGGTCACAATCATGTCTCTTCCTGTGTCTTCTGTGTTCCCCCATGTCTTCGGTGACCCCATGTCACGCGTGCCTCCTATCTCTTCCTGTGTCCCCCTGTGTCTTTGGTGACCCCAGTGTCACCAGTGTCTATTTTCTGAATTTCTGGCTCATGACCCCTGGCTTTGTTCCTGACCTCACTTGTCTGCTGCCTGCCTCAACCCCAGCCTTCTTGAACACCCTCTGCCTGCTAATTCAGTACCACACGTTGATATGCCCCTCCTGTTGCGCTCAAGGACTGCCACAGGGCAACAGCCTGTATCACAACATCCTCACCTCTGTGGAGAAAACCAGGCTGCTGTTTAGATTTCGCACTACTATTGAGCTAACCATAGTGTCCCCTACTGGTTCCTTCTCTCCAAACATGACATTCCACATTTTCACAAACTTTGCTGTGAAAAATAGTTTTCTCTTATTTTCTTCTAGACACAAAAATGCCCTTCCTTCTCTCCAAACATGACATTCCACATTTTCACAAACTTTGCTGTGAAAAATAGTTTTCTCTTATTTTCTTCTAGACACAAAAATGCCCTCTTGTCCTTTGCAATACCCTTAAAGTGAATAATTTTGAAGCTCTTGAATAATTTTGAGTTCTCTATATAAACTATTTATATACTTATATAGTGATCATATCACCTCTTAAACATCTATTCTCAAGGGAGAATAGATTCAGTTCGGCTAATCTCTCCTTTGTTCCTATAAGAATTGAAGACTATGTGTAGAAGGCCTCAATGGTAAAACTCACCTCCAAAAAGACTTTGTTTAAAAAGGACTAATAATGTAGTGGAAGCAGCCAATTCTTAACTAAACCAATAATGAGCCAATCAGTTCACTAAAAGCTTGTAAAATGTCACTACTCTTTCCCGCAGTTCAGCTACGTTCTATGAAATATTGGCTCAACTACCTACGATGTGTATGACGGGTCCACTTTAATTGGAAATCTTCAAGGATCTAGCATGACTAATAAGATAAATATGACAAAAACTAAGAAAACACAATAAAGAAGGACAGAAATGAGTCTAAAAATGAGATCAATTGAAGTGACACATGGAACAAAGGCAGCATCGTTTGTCAACGACCTAATTAAACACCTTGAGAAGTGGAACATCTGGGTCCTCAGAGATGTTTACGTGTCCAAGAGCTGGCAAAAATCAGGTTCGTCAAGGTGAAATAATTGGCCGCGATGACAGAGCGCAAGCCTTTGCTGTTAAGGAAAACTCTACCTGAAAATAACGATGCCAAGAGACTCAGGAAGGGGTTAATCCAGCTTAACATTCCCTAGCTTTGTTTTGTTACCAGGAATTCCCACCAAGTCTTGGTCCAATTACTGTGACATGAGGTTAACAAGAAAAAAAAATACAGATGGAAAAAGCAGCCACGAGATGAACACAAAGGTTGGGCTTAATGTTTCTGCTTAGCTGTATCTGCTATCTTTAATTTCGCAGTAATATCCTTTTTCCAGGCTTCTTTAGCTGGGCCTGTCGGCTCCGCATACTCTTTTTATTACAGCTCAGTTCGTGTCTCAAAGTCGATAATCATTTTTCATTTTTTTTCCCTCTAAATCCACACCTGCCCCCTCCTCTTTACAGTCCTATCTTTTTGCCATGTTGTCTGGCTATGAACCCCCTACGATTCCCCTTCTGCCTTTCCCAACAACAGAGAGGTACAAGGGTAATAAAATGTTACATGTGTGTACGAAAACACATTTGTGGTGGTTTAGAATGACAAATTAAATGAATAGCCAAATGTTTTTTGGATACTTGACCATCAAAATGACACCAATATTTTGGCCAAATCCACACCTGCCCCCTCCTCTCCCAAGCCCTATCATTTTTTTTCCATGTCGTCCTTTTTTTCCTATTGTCATTAACAATAGGAGAGGTACAAGGGTAATAAAATGTTACACATATGTAAGTAGATATCTATGTTGTGGTTTAGAATGCCAAAAATACATAGTTATAAATGGCCAATGTTTTATTATTATTATTATTAATAATATTAATATTAATAATAATAATAATAATAATAATATATTGCCAAATGTTTTTGGATGCTTGACCATCACAATGACACCAACAATATGTGGACACCCCTTCAAATTTTTAAGCTCAGATGTTTGCAGTAAAAGGTACTGATAATACTACAGCATGAAAAAATATTTTAGACTATTGTGCACGTTCATCTTTGTGGTTACAGTTTGGGGAAGGACCTTCCTAGCATGAATACCCCCTTTATACAAAGTCAGCTCCATAACATGGTTTGATGAGTTTGGTGTGGGTGAGCTTGCAGATCCCTGAACTCAACCCTACTGAACAGCTTTGACATCATCAGTATTCTTTTGGCAGGAGAGGCATGGATTCCCACAGACATCTTCCAACATCTTGTGGGAAGGATTTGAGAAGCCTAGAGGCTGTTTTTGAACCCTTGGTTTATACATAAAAGTCCAAAATGGTGATGGTATTGTGCCCTCAAACCATGGGTCCTATAGAGGATTTAAAGAAACTTGTGCTACCCACATGTCCCTGTTCTAGAGTCATGTGGAAGCCTTGCAGCTTCCTGTGCCACTTCCTTATCTCCAGGTAGGAAATTAACAAATATTCTCCCACTGGTAAGGTCCTATAAGAACACCCAACTGTCCCTCATTTGGAATGATTGACCATCTTTTGGAATCTGCTTATGTGGATACCCTTCTGAGTGGCCATTAGTTGCAAGGAATATAGATTCAACCTTGAATCCCCCATTCTATTTCCTTGTTAGATAAAGTCGCTTAGATAAACTAAAGCTATGTTAAAGCCCAAGTATACCATATTTTTGTTAAATTTATTCCTCTGCTTCTACTTCTTTTTGAGAAAAAGTATACTCACCATCGGTGCATCATGTTTCCTTTTGCTGCTACTTTACTTTATGGCTTGAATGACATCCAGCATTATTTAATACACTTCCAATTAGCTAAGGGTGTCAAGGACATACGCTCTTTAGTGAATATGTGTGGCACCACCAGTGGGAGACATAAAGAGGTGCAAAGTGTGCCGATGCATGAGTGCCAAAGACCTCATCAGCCAACAGGGGCCCCTATATCAGTTCAGCAAGAAGGGCCCCAAAGCATTTCTGCACAGGAGCACAGATGTCCACCATTGGACAGCACTGTCTGCAATATGTTAAACCAGCCTCTGCTGCTATAGGAAATGAGGACAGAATAATAGGGAATATAAAACTAAATCTGCTAGGAGCTAGATCAGGTAGCTATGGATATTATCCTTCACCATGGAGAAGAGGAAAGGGGAATATCAGCTCTTGTTACATAGTGTGGGGGGTAAGTGGGGTTGCCTAGAATGACAAAATGCTCTAAAAAATCCCCAAATTTGCAATACGAGGACCCGCAGTACACTATGCATTACTGCATTGGATTACAAAAAATGCCCTGTATAAAAATACAATGATGAGAACAGTGATTGTTACTTTGATGGACAGATCTCCTTACTCACTTTACATAAAACTGCACCAAAAACATCACAGCGTATATATTTTTTAATCTGCATATAAACTATATATAAAGATGCTCTTCTTAAATCTTGGCTATCCTGTACATTGTATCTCCATTAGTCTGCTATATTTCTATGTAATGATAAACTGGCGTTGTATTAGTGTAATGTTAATGAATTACAAGCTACACTTTGGCCTGGCCATCCTTGGCGCTGTCCTGGCACATTGACCGTCTCTCCACGGTCCAATATCTGCACTCCGTGTAAATCTGCTTTTGCCGAGGAACTCTCGTCCTCCTTTTTTTGTTCTTAGTGCCGCCGCTTGTACCTATCTAATCCTCCTCTGTGTATCTTGCTGTCTTTGTGCCTATGGGATCTCAATGTGCTGCATTATCTCTTTCCTGCTTTCAGTATTCTTTGAGTTTGCATTTTGCTCTCTCTCTATACTTCTCTCCATCCCTTTATCTCCAGGCCTTTATCTCTCCCATTTCCATTCTGGATGGATCTTGCCGACTCCAGCGGGCCCCACCCTTCGCCATTGCCTGCTGAGAGTTGAGGGTATAACCCCATTATGCTGGGTAATTTCTGTACATAATTTGTTATTTCCCAGTTCAGTGATGTAAATCTCTCCTGATAAGGACCTATTCACCTTCACAAAGAGAGCGCTCTTCTGTCTGCTTTCATGTAGTAATCAGAGGACCCGCTTTGCCTGTGCCAAGCGCATCCCAAGTTTTACATCCTGGGAAGCTGGAGCTGCTTCTAAATGTCTGAAGCATTATGCTACATCACGGAATATGCTACCGCCATTGAAATGATATTATCACTGGATGCAATGTTACAGGTAATATTGCTTTTAACATTTTTGCATCTTGGTGCTATGCCTCACTTTCAGCTTCTTTGATCCACTATCTACATGCATTTGTTTCAGCATTGGCTGTACATCATTGGTCTTCTGGCTTCCTGATAGTGACCATGGCGGGGTATGCCAGTTCAATGTGTGTCCGCAAGAGTACCTATAATTTCCATGAGGGGTGCACGGGACAGGGTGACCAAACAGAAGCACAATTTGGAAACTGTTAGTGCTTGAACAGGTGCCCTTATCGGAGAATGATAAGCATTCTTTAATAGAATTTGTAGTTGTAGTAGTTGTAGTTGTAGTTGTAGACTTAAAAAATCTTTTGAAAATACAAGTATAGCCAAAACTTTCTAGTGTTGAGTCAAACAGACAAGGGTTGAAACCCATTCTAGTGTACCACTAGGCAAAGTTACACTTCCTGTCTTAAAGATGTAACTAGAAGAAGAAATGTCTCAAAGTGTGGGTCTCCCTCGTAATCAGTTACCCATTTAAACTTTTTCCCTTTATTCTTATAAACTTTTCCCCCTCCTATTCTGGGGACAGCTCTGTAACTTTAGATTTCCCCTCATTTGTTTTCTTGGTGACAATGGTCATCAATGCAAATGAAATACTGAATCAACTGATTATGGACAATATAACCCTAAAAGGTTTAATCTGCTTATAATTTGTCTTATTTAGTCTCCCATTCCCTCTCATCAACTCACTAATGAAATTGTAAAGTAAACCTATTTTCATATCATGCCTTAATTGGACGCAGTGACATCATTGGATTTTTGAGCTTCTCTATGTAATGCAGGAAGAATATGGCTGGTAGGAGGGACCAACAAGGTGTTGTGCAGAGTTTACTAAATACATGAAGCTGTGATGACTCCCACATGTGATTCTGAGCCTTCATAACTGAAAGAACTAAAATCCAAAGAATGAAAGGGACGGGTCAGGGACAGTCAGGCTGGGGTGATTGCTGGATATGCAGCCAAAAATGAAGGCAGGCTCTCTCTGACTTGCTGTAGCTTCCAGTGCACATTGTGAGAATCTCATTGAGACTACCATTGCAAGCATCAGTCAATAAAGAAATCAGTAGGGGGTCCCTAGGCCATATTGTATTACATTATAAATGCTCCATGCCTCTCAAGGTAAATTTGGCAGTGGAATATTCATAACACAACTCAATCAAAAACTGGTCACCACTCTGATGACTCCTTTACCATCTTATTTGGCTGTATACAAGGTTATAAATACAATTGTTGATTTGGAGATGGACATTTATTTTAGCCCACTAGAATCTTGTGTGTGGGACCTCCCTATATTATCTGATGAGAATTCCAACATTACTATATTACAGCTGCTCGTGTGCACACATTTTGTGTCGGGTGCTCATGTAGATGAATTATCTACAGCCATGCCATTGGGAAAGGGGGCACAAAAGCACTGGGGGACCCTGGGCAGTTGCCCAGTTTGCCTTTCAAATGCTTATCCTGTACAAGCAAGAACAACAATATGAGCTTCCATTTCCAATAATTTTCACTGCCTTATTGTATATGTAAACTTATAGTTCTTGTGATATCATCAGCGTCACACTCCATAAATACTGCGATACCAGGGACCTCCTTCCTCATCTCTTTACATAAATTCCTCTGTGGGATCTGCACTTGGTAATAGCATTAACTATCTATTGGCAAGTCCCTCTTCCTCGCCAATGCTCCAATGCTTTTCTGGACATTACCGAAATATAATAAAGCTCCTTGCATTGTGTCCGGAGTAATGAAGCCGCACGTAAAACGCCATCTCACACCCCAGAAATGTTACCGCCATGAATTTAGCATTAGCAATAAATGGCTGAATGGGCTGCTAGTGGATTTTTTCACCTACTTTACGATTTATGTGCTCAGTCTGTCTGGATCTGTCACTCTGGCTGTGTGACCTTTGTCTGCCTAATATAAATATAGCTCCCATTCCTGTCGTAAAATCCCGCGTGGTACTCAGGGTATGACTCATTCCGGCTGGCGGGAGTTTAGGGTGAAATGGCATTTAAAGGGACTAGCTTAACAAGATGACACGAGAACCAATGCATTTTTAAAGAGACCCTGTCACTAACTTAGGAAATTGCAGGTTAAGTATTTTACATGCTTACATACAGTGTTTTTTAGATACATTATTTTTATCCCCTTGCTATGTACATATGCACTTGCTATAATATTTGACTAATGCAAGAAAAGTCAATTCTCCAACCTAGGTCTTTCCTCCCTGCATGTCATAGCCTGATTACTGTGTATGTTGGCCCAGCTCTTCCAGCTCTTCCTTTATCCCCTATAAATTGTATATAACTATTCTAAAGCTCACTATGCATGTTACAATCTGGGTGTACAATCACCTCCTGGTATAGAGTGCCAGGGCCTGCCACAGCATTAATGCAGTTTTGTTAAACCAAAAAAAGATTCTTCAACAATTCTAAAGTCAGATTATATTGTATATGGTCTCTTAGATTGTAAGCTTTTCGGGGCAGGGTCCTCTCCTCCTCCTGTGTCACTGTCTGTATCTGTCTGTTATTGCAGCCCCTATTTAATGTACAGTGCCATGTAATATGTTGGCGCTATATAAATACTGTTTAATAATATTAAAAATATTAATAATATTAAAAATCGGTGAGCTTTACACCAATTCTTCATTGTTTCTTACATAGCAAATGACCCCCCCACATAAAAACTTCACCGTCTGCAAGCCTAGAGCCCCCAGACACACACGCAGATATCTGCACATCTCGCAGCTCTGAGTTAACTTTGGAATTCCAGTGCAACATCAAAAGATGAAAAATCTATCTAGCCCGAGCTGCAGATCACCACGAACAGGTGTCACCATCTATCTCAATAATCGTGACCACGGCAGGAATTACATGACTGGGTGCTACTGTCAGTATTACTGAGCCCACCTGCAGCTACGCATTAAAGCAGACCTCCGCAGACAGGTGACCTGTGCCCTGTTTACATCGCTCTACAAAACACACAGACTGAAGATGTTCACTGCGGGGAAAGCGTTGCAAGAATCTGTCACCGTGTCAGTCTTCTTTTGTGTCGGATGGGGAGAGCGGCCGTCTGTACAAAAAGGAAAGGGGAGGGGGCCAGGAAAAAGAAGGAGGGTGGTTTAAGTTTCTGATTTTAGGAATTGGCTCAGACAACCCTGAATCTGTGCCCTGCTCTGCCCCAGGGAATAAAAGGTGGCAAACCAGCTGGAAGGAACCTGCCAACACAAATAGCGACTCCGCATCGCATTTCTGAAAAGTTTGAACATTCAAAATGCAAATTCCACACTTGGCGTTCAGCCGGAGTCTGAGAACGGTGGCAGAACTGCTGTGCGGAGATGGGTGACGGGAGGGTGAGAGATACTGGCACGGATAAGAGAATGGAGTAACTCCTTCCCTGCCACAGGGGTTGGTATTTATACCAAGAATACTCTGTGTCAAAAACTCTTGGCTCTGCAGGAACTCAGGGATGGTCTGTAACTGGAACCCAGGGACTTCTCAAAATCTGGTGGTCACATTGGTACTGACAGCTAAATGTATAATTTAAATATAAAGTTCTAAAAATATGGAAAACCCTTTTTCTAAACATAGGGATCTGTTTATAAAACAGGAAATCTGACATTCAGATATATATCAGCACTAATGATGTCCTGCACCCATTTTACAGTCATTTTTCGTCTACATGTACTCCAGCTCTAGCTGCAAGTGGGTTTTTCTACATGGTGGCAACAGTAGATATTGCCTGGGTAATGTGTGGTGAAACAGGCATTTCTTGTGTGCCAGGGTGATATACGGGAAAACAAATGGAGATCAGGGCAGAGCTTTGAGGAACAGACCTATAACAAGGATCCTTGTAAATACAGGCATGCATGGATGTAAATAGACCTTTAAGGTGGCACATTGCAGCATGCTATAGATGTCCAAACCTGACAAAGCAAGACTTTGCATTCCTCAATCATCCTCTTTAGCCCCCTCAGTGATTTGCAAATAATGGGCTTACATTGTGCATAAGTTTTTCTAGCTGCAATCTAATTGGCATCCTTTAGGTGGCACTCTTGCCGTCTTGGATGGCCAACGTCTTACCGTGTAGAAGCCAGGTCACATCTTGGGGGCTAGAGAGAGCTCATTCTTTTTGCCCCGTGACCTTCCTTCTGAAAAAGGTGACACGACACAGCTCACTCTCTGGGGCTATATAATTATTATCCTTCTTTGTGATCATACAGACTCATTGCCCCCCTGACCCCACAGATAAAGCCCCTGTCACCAATTTCCCAGATACGTTCGCTTGTCTCTGCGTTGTAAGTCCTTTGTCAGTAACAAATAGATTGCCTGTCCAAGAATTGTATGTATATTAATGTGTGACAGCGTGGCTGAGACTTGTCAGCTCGCGCCCCTGACGCCAGAGTGTATTAAAGGTTTATCATTAATAATATTGATTCATTAATAGATTCCGCAATGCAGTAGACTAACATTAAAAAAATAGACTTATGTGATTTTTTTTTTTTTTTATGTAATCATTTTTCTGGAACAGAACACGGAGAAGAGGCTCCAACAGAACAGGTTTATATATGCGAAAATCTCAGAAACCTAAAATAAAACTTTACGGGCAAATTACTTCTGTTCATGAATCCGCCACACAGCTCATCATCTTGGTGCTTAAAAATTCAGCCAATCAAATCACCAGGAGAGGATGACATCACACAGGTAAACTGTGATGCTGTCAGTGCCAGAAATCGTATGTGAAAAAAGTGACATCATAAACACAATCTGTAAAATCACCCGTAAGCTTTAATCTTCAAAGTCGCTTTTACTATTTGTATATCGGAAACTTAAATTAAATTTTAACACAACGTAGGCAAAGAATGCACCCTGCCCCAATTTACAGGACCTTGGCCAATTCATATAAAACCTCTGGGTTACCATTAAGAAGCAAAATGCAAAAATGTAGAGGTTGGATGAAGGCTTTAGTGTTGTGTAGAATAAAATCTGCATATATTTAAAAGTCACACATTAGAAAAATAGAGAAAATGAGTAGGGAAAGGTAGGGGGGCATTCAAATGAGGTACATCAGGGGGCTATGAATAAAGCATGGTGCACTGTTGTCACGAAGAAACCCATCCTGGGAAAGACATGTAACTAACCATCATTGGAGCGCATGTAGACAGTAAGCTATTTTTAGGATACAGAGGGCTTTTACAACTAAATCTAACTAAACGTCTTTCATATAGATAGATGTCACATGACCCAGCAGACCTCATTTGTCAAGGTGTCAATTAATTGGGGGACCAATTTATGTACCTAGCATATGTGGAAGTCCGTATGGATCATTTATAATGCCTCCCCCAAGCATCCAAATTATGTTCAGTAATAATCATGGGGTTGCATGTCATGCATGCTGGGTGGAATGCATGATTGTAGAAGTAGATTTGGCCGGTGGTGGACCAAGCCATCACCTATGTAGCTCAGTGGCTGTCCTGATTGATGCAATGGCCTTATTTAATAAAGCTCTCCAAGACTGGAGAAGATAGACTATCATGGGAGAACCTGCAAATCTGAAATGGATCTGAGCTAGGACTGAAAACATTTGCCAACTAATAGAAAGAAAAAAGAAGAAATCTATTCCAGATTTGCCGGATCACCCAGGTTCTCCCATGATAGTCTATCTTCCCCTGTCTTGGAGAGCTTTATTAAATCAGACCTTCTTAGTACATAATTTTGGCATCCCCCCCCCTCTGCTTTGAAGCCCATTGTGGCGGTTGGTCAAACAGGCAAAGAAGCCAGGGGTCTGATCCGTGCAGCGGTACCACAGCAATTTGGGTAAGGCAGTCCCTGCCATTGCTTAAGGTCTCGGCGTTTGCTTATTGTGTTTATGCCTGAGTGTTCCTGATCTGCTGACAGTAACAAATGAAGTGACAGCATGAATGCTGTATGTGTTAACGTGTGAGACTTCCTGACAATAATAAATGAAGTGACACGCTAAAATCTGTGTATGTGCTGAGACCGGGGTATGAAACCAGCCTGCCTGGGAATAACAGGAACACAGCCAAATATCCAGCAGGGATCCAAATCCTGCAACGGGCCTTGTTATTATTAGGAAAAATTATGCTAAAGAATAGAAAAACGTGGATGTGAATTCAGGTGGAAAAGGATTAAATGAGATTTTGAGGAAGAGAACCATAAAAAGGTTAAAAAATGTTCTGAATTAAAAACCATTTGTTTATAAATCACAGTGCATTTCCCAGGTCCATTTGGATAAGGGTTATATACTTTTATAACAACAATGTGCTTTTTTAAGACCAACATTTTGGTGGGGTGCACAAATCTTTATCATACCAATTCAAGAGGTGAAGATATCAAAAATAAATCTCCCCTTCACAAATGCTAACCACATTTCCCAAAAACATTGACTCTTTAAAAATAATCCTAAAATATGTCCCATTTGAAACATATTTGGATATTTGGCAAGCACCCGGGTTTTTGCATTGAAAACATGTGTGTGAATCAACCTTTTATATGTATTTATTTATCTGTCAATCTTTTATTTTTGCACACCCAACCTCTGCTTCCTAGGCATAAATGTTGAAGCATGTACTGTCCAGAATTGTCTTGGGATGGGTGCATGTCCAATTTATTGATTTCCTGTTGGTGAAATGGGTGAGGGTGGGTGTACATGGTTGGAAAGAGTGATTAACCATGTGCAAACATTTCTGGTGGTGGGATGTAGTGGTAGGTGGTAGGATTACATCTAATTCTTTGATGCCATGGTGGCAGGTGAGTATGTATGGAAGACTTCATTGATTACTGACGTGGACTATGGCAGCTGGTGCACATGCGTGGGAGGTGTTGACATGTCATCATAAGGACAGGCTCAGAAGCAAAGCAAACCCATATGGCTGCAGGAGTAGTTAGGCTGTAGGAAAGTTTAAAAGAATGCAATGCTTTAAAAGTTGATAATTCATGAATGATGTATGGAAACATTTTGTATAGGGAATATAAATTATATCTCTCTTCTATAAAAATTGCTTGGTCTGGAAGTTGTAGGTTTTAGTGACCATATGCAAGGAGCTCAAATATCCTGCACAACAGAGATGGGAGATATCACAGAGTGCAAAGATATGAAGTGAGGGCAAACTGAAAAGCATGTGCAGAAAAGAACCAAATGACTCCATTATTAATAAACAGGCAAAATGATGCAGGATGGAAAAAGCTGAGGGTGTACAAAGGACAGATACGGGTACACAGAATGAAGATGAGACAATGGCAAGCAGTAAGGAGTAGCGAGTGCACTCAGAGCACCAAAACAAATGAATTAACTTTTGTAAAGTGCTTTTCACCCCCAGTACTCAAAGGACAGAGCATATTCTTTTCCTGACTACACATCATATAGCCAAATGTTTCCTAACATAATGCCAGCATTTTTTATAAAAGAAACACCAACAATCATAATGGGAACATTCAAACTCCATGCAGACAGAGTCCTGGTTAAGATTCAAACCTGTGAGCAAAGCAAACATGCTGGTTGTTCTTGAGTTACTGCACTTTGTACTCCGCTTCAATCAAGAGACCTAAAGGAGCATTAGCACGGAGATATCAATTGGAGATTCTCAGTCCCTGAATGAAATCTGCCATACAACAACAGATTCCAGAGGCATCAAAATGCTTGTGAAATTATAATTTGTTTTCTGGAAATTTTCAGTGTTTCACAAAAGTAGAAAAGTAAAGCGTGTTTTCTGTCCACATGTGGGGGAAAAGGCCTTGCTTTCACTAGAAAAGCAGTGAGCTCTTAGCAGAAGTCTGATATGCCCTGTGCTGATGGCTTAGAGCCAGTGGCAGACATAGCCAACTGTGAGCCCCTGTGCACAACTGATTTGGGGCCCCCATGTCTGGGGAGGGCCCTTGTGCAGAGCATACCTTTCACCACCCTATGTTGGCCACTGCTTAGAGCTATTGCTCTCCAATCAACTGGGAACCTAAGCTTTGCCGATTGCATATATATAGATCTGACTCAGTAGGGGACGTGTCGGACTTCTGAAAAAGACCATCTCTTCCCTATAGAAAATAACGGTCCTTCTCTGCAGCATGCTGGCCTTTTACTCAGGCTGTAGCAATTAATGAAAACCAACAGTAGGACTTTGAACCCTTTTTTATTTTGCTGCACCCGGAACCTGTCCAATTAAACTGAAGATTCATTTGGGCTTTAGGACTTGATCATTAAACAGTGCACCACCCAGTTTACCATAAGGGACTTAAATCTGTTAAATTTATCTTTACAGCCTTTGGCCCTCCAGGTTTTTTTTTGAAGAACAATTCCTAGCATGCCTTACCTGCCTACAAGAGGCTTTCCAGTTGAACAGCCCTAGTATAACTCCTACAAGACAGATCTATGCCATTTCCTGGCTGGCTACTACAATCATGGCCCAGATATAGCATCCAAACATGTGTTGGAAAGTGAGCCCTAGAGCTGGCACAGCAGGCAATGAAGATAGACGCAGGACAGCAGGGAAGACATTCGGAGAAAATAAGAGGACGGGCTCAAACGAAGCAGCAGGACAAAGGAGCGATAGCAAGTCTTGGCCATGCTGCATTACATTGATCTTTCTGGATGTCTGCCTTAATCACACACTGATATCCTCGGTCACACTCCGGCTCTGGTTGCCAGAACTGATGTGATTCATGACAGAAAAGGGTGATTTAAGGTTTGGGGAGCTAAAAGTGATTTGGTTGCAAGGGTGTACAGTACAAGCTGTTTTATTACAGATTTAACCCTTTTTAAGGCTCAGTTTACAAAGCCAAAGGGCCGGGATAAAGATTCAGAAAAAGTAATGTTTAACTGAGCCAAATGAGATTGCAAATTACAGTCACATGGCTGAAAATAAAGATCGTTATCCTTGCGTTTTATCAATTAAATGTTGGCCTGCGTACTGTGGAGAAGGTGATATTAAATAAAAAGTTATTAAAATCAGCCACTTATTTTTTATTCCACTCCTAACTCCTCTAAATCTGTATCTATATATTCGTCAAAAGAGTTAATTTCACTCTTTAAATCTCATCTTTTGAATTGTGATCACATTATTTAGTAACAAGTAAAAATATTATAATTGTAACTTTGATATAAATATTACTTATTTGTTTTGTTTTATGTTATTTCCATGACCAAACCTAATGATTTTCTGTTATTATTTTTGCTATATTGCACTATATTCCAGTAAAGGTCTCAAAAAAAAAAGCGGGAAAAAAGATGATCAGCCCATACTTCTAATTACTAACATTAATTTGCATTTTGTTTGAGCTATACCGCATTTAATACTTTTATTAACTTCCTATTTGTTTTTATACCGAGTTACAATAATAAGTGAAAACTTCACTCTTGTCTGCCTGAAAAAGCTACTTTTCTTAATTGTGTTTTCCACATTCTTGTAGTAAATTTGGGGCTGGTTCGGAATAATATTATTATTAACCTATGTTGGAGAATCTGAGCTACCCTTTTTTTCTTTATTATTTTAATAAACCTTCACTTAAGACTAAAATCAAAAATCAGTTGTACCCATAATATTTATAAATGTATAAATCCCACAGTCGAGGGTCTCATAGCTAAGAGTACATCTGTGTATTGCAGATGCAAACTGGCATTAAAACCCCACACACAGACATTTAATAATTATCACTGAATTCATGGTCATTGCTGGTTTCCAGTGAAATTAGAAAGAATACTTGTTGTACAGGCAGTGCTGATCTATTCTGTTTTGGGCAAAAGAGGACAAAAGGGAAGAATCAGAAAAAAGTGTTGTTTGAGTCATTCAGCGCACCAAATTACTAAATGATGGCAGGGGGACATATGGATTGTCATGAACTTTTATCTTGGGCAAAAAATTATATTGTTTTTATGCAGCTTAGGTGCAGAGTTCATGGTTGCACATTTAAAAAGACATTTTAATGTTCCAAAACCTTAAAGGTTATTATTAGTTCTCCTATTGCTGGGTAGATGGACTGAATGTCTAAAATTTCTGCACACTTGTAATAGATTGCTCCCGCCACATGCATTTCACTTGTTAGTTATAAACTGATTGAGCTGCTTGCCATCCTCTCTAAGAAAAATGACTGTTAAGGGAAACAGGTTCACTTTAGTTTCAGTGTTTATAAATCAGCCTCCTTGTGCTGCAGAGAGAGACTTTTGTCTACTTTGATCAGTGTTAGTTTTTTTTAATTTATTTAAATGACTTACGCTATATAAAAATATAGATTGTATTTTATTACTTGTCCATTTTTGCTTAAAATGACAATTAAGTATTAATTCAGGTATAAAGCATTGCAATAAAAATAACAAATGAGATAAAGTCTTTGTTTAATTTTGCATCTTTTTTGTTTGCAGCACGAAAAAGAGAACAGATACAAAGGGAAAAAAAGTAAATCATAGAAAAGGGTAAACAAAACCAAAATCTGCAAGAAAATAATAGCTAAGAGATAAAAAGGGAGAAAGAAATATTATGCCAGATTCCAGGGACTGTCCAGCTGATATTCCTCACAAAAAAAAAGTTTATGGTCCTAAACCTCTGAAATGCGTTGGCAGACGCGTTTCAAAAAAATGATTGACATCTGTATTAGAGTGGAGTTGGTGCTTTGGCCCTTCAAAACAACCTAGCTTAGGTGTATAAGTAATTCCGGTGGCATGGGTAATACTGGATAAATAGAAAGTAGCCTTATAAATTCTTTTTGAATAAAAGACAATAAAGACAGGTTCACACCTACAGCAGGATCAAACGATCCCTCTCGGCTTCTGATGACTGGCACGTTGCCACTTGGAGCAAATCAATCGCAACCATTCTCTCCTGTCCCCTATTCAGTTTCTATTGGGTTGCCACCAGTAGATGCCACAGGCAGGGTCTCTTAAAAGGCAGCGGTTTACTCCCAATCTGTAACCTCACTGCATGTCTGAACAAAGCCTTAGAAAATCCAGCACTCCAAGTGAAGCCCATACTAGAATAGGAAAATAAGTCTCCATAGCTCTAGTCCTAGGAAGGAATCAGAAACGACTGAACTAGAGAGGTATATCTGGCCTCCTAGAGCTGTGAAAACTGAGGCTGGTCTCTGTCTGGAAAGCAATAGGGTTGAGTTTAGAAGGCCTCCCTTTATCCTTCCCAAATAACCCATTTAGTACTGCAGGATATAGCTTGGCTGCAATGGCTAATTATGTGGCCCTGGAGGTTCCCTGTATTATGAATCTATGCTCCGAAGATATGTGTGATGTTTCCCCCTTGGATATTGAAGAACATTCATGTCCTACAATTTTAGGATTCCATTAGGAAGTGGAGAATCTTTTTACACATGGGCTTCTGCAACCCAGGAGTTATCCACTATCTGTTTTATTTTTTATTATTAGGTACATTGGCTACCTGCCTTCTGGGATTTGTCCAGCTCTGTTCTATCCAGAGGGCTCTGCGGCACTGGCTAGTGTTTACCTATCTCCGAAGATAACCATAAAAACACACCGCCAATACAAAGGAATAAGTGCTCTAATGGTATTTAGACACAGTAAATGCTTAACATCTACTTAGGCTGAATGATCTGCTGGAACATTATACCGTTCGGAAATGTGAAGCTGTGTGTTATCATTTAAACTGTCATTTGTGAAACGTCTAAGCTTTGATGATCTACAGAACCTGTAATTATCCCAGCAATGTGTATAAATCTTCTGAGGTTCTAATTTATAAGATAAAACCTAATGAATTACAGAGAATTATGATGTAGTAGATTTAATATAGCTGGAATTAAGTTAAATGTAGTAATGCATGCTTTGTTTTCCAATAGATAGAACTGAATCAGCACTTTGAAAAGCTACAAGAAAAAGAACTGTTACAATAGATCAGTTGTTTTTCTTTTTTTTTTTGCAAGAATATTGTGCTGCTTTTGTAAATGTTTCTCCTTCTAAAATAACTCTTTTTAATTAAGGAGGATTTCCAGGAAAACATATACACACATGGATGAAATTCACATGGGACCTGGCCTATCTTATTTGTAATTCTGTCTGCCCAGGATTGAGAATCATATCAGAAATCATAGAAGGGTGTTGCTGGATTTAAAGCATAAAAAACCCTAACAACGAATTTCAATCTGTTGATGTTCAGCAAAAAAGCCACTCTACTACATACAGAGCCGACACTACATACCCCATAATATATTCTTCTGTGTCAAGTTCGGAGATATACATTACATAAACATAACAGATAATGACCAAAAAGCTCAGGGTTGATTTATTGTAAGAGAGAAATGCACAAGATTACAAACATCCATGCAGAAACCTTAACGCGTTTCGCACCAAAGTGTTTTTGGTTTGTAAAATGTATATACTATTGAAAGCATTTGATTCAACAACTGGTCTCTCTGTTAAAAGTTACATTGAGTTTAGCTGGTTCTCTAAAGATTAAAGAACAATCAGACCTTAGTATTAGAGGAAAGTTGCTCGTTCTGTAGTTGTAACACATTTCTTGTTCCAGGGCAGTGTTTCCCAACCAGGGTTCCTCCAGAGTTTGCTGGGGGTTCCTTGAGCAATGACGAATTTGTGACATTCAGGTCAGTTTGAGTGACACCAATGATCATTTTGGCTATCTGTAAGGTGTGACATTCTTCCCAGTGGCCAGCAATGTAAGAGGCATTCTTCTTACTGACCCCCACACTAATATACTGTGACATGTGGATATAGTCATTATAGAAAGGGCTCCTGAACACCTGAGAGTTATTTCAAGGTTACCTCATGGTAAAATAGTTGAGAACATGTTGTTCTAGGGTTCCAATGTTGCCCCTATTTAGATGTAGTACACAGAGTGAGCATTGTCACCTTGTCTGACTGGCTGGATCACCAGATAAAAAGAAGAAATCCTGAAAAAAAAAGAAAACTAATTCCCCATTACATCAAAGAAAAGTGAACTTGTTATATATTTTTTCTTGGGTTTAGGTACACTTTAAGGAATACAGTGATATCCATCTGCCTGCAAGCTTCTGACGACAGTGAAGCAGCAGCAACACATTGTCCGGCCTTAAGCTTTCCTTTGGTATTTCTATCTGTCAGCACGTTTACTGTGAGCACATGTGAATTAAGCAAAGCCTAATTGACTTCCAGTGCAGCCCCCTACTTGGAAATTTTAGGATGACACAAATTGGTATCCAACAGATTCGGGTTCTTTTAATGACTGTAGGTACAATGACTTTTTTTTTTGTAGAAGAGGCTTTGTGTCTCTCTGCAAAAAGAAACTCCTATACTCCTATACTTGTCTGTTCGCAATCATTCGTAGATGTGTGGGGCAATGTATACTTTCAGCATTTGTAAGACCTGGATAATGGAGCTGGGTGCCAAAATAATATTACTTTATGATGCATGTAGGAGATAAATCTCTGGTGGTCACCCAATAGCTGAAGAAGCTGATGGTGGGTCCAGAAAACCAGGAGAAGATGTGAGAGTGATGTAGAAGCAACTGGGAGCCCAGACATTATATTGCAGGAGGAGGTGAAATCTAGAATAAGCCTGCCATAATATTCAGTGTATTTTTGCATACCACCTACTAAATGTGCACTTTAATGGCACAAATTTGCAATACACAGATCAAAATCACACCTATGACCATTTTCACATGTGTTCTGTTTTCAGTGGCACAACATCCATCCTCAACCCCACACAGGTAATTCCCTGTTGATATTTTGTAGCTATTATCAGCTAAAGTGAGCACCTGCTGCCTTTTTTTCTCCATTAATGTATGTATTCTTGCCTATAGAAATGACTGGTAATGTAAAAAAACATTTACATTGATTTTTTTTGCATTGTGCATTAATGTCTTCTGAACAATGGACATGTCAAAACATTTTTTTTCTTTTTTTAAAGGAAAGGGAAAAGGTATGAAAACACATAAAATGCACAATAACACACATTACAAGAGAGAGTGTGATAAGGTTTTATAATGTGGAGGAAAGCTCATAGGAGTGCATCATCAGAGTAACTATGGTCTAAGTAATCTTTCCAATGGTATCTCCCTTTTACTATTTATTTATTGTACTCTTTTGTATTGTATTGTACTCCTGAAACGTTTCTGCACCACTTATATAGAGAACATCTTTTATATGAGTCTGTGGTATATAACAGAGCTTACAGTTCTGTTATCCAGCTCACTGCATAGCTACTAGTAGGAAGTCACCTTCAACGGGATATTGTGTACAATGCTTCAAAGCTCATCCAAGTGGCTTCTTCAGGTCTAAAGTATGTTAGAAACACACCAACGTTATTATAGCCGTGGACATTTCAGTAATTTCCAATTACCATGGTAGCATCAAATGTGGCAAGGAAAAAGTTGTTTGTCCAAGGACAGGACTGGAAGTATAAAACTACACCAACCATCATCCGATATTGGGTGTAAATAAGGTATAGATAGTCAAAAAAGCCCTGTTTTTGGTTCATTAAGGTTTGGAGAACTTTAGAGAACATTCACAGAACATTCATTGGGCCTGATGATTTAAAGTTCTCCAAGACTGGAGAGGATACACGTTCATCAGTGAAGCTGGGTGATCCAGCAAACCTGGAATGGATCTGGTCCACGATTGAAAACAATTGCTAGCAAAAATCAAATGACTTTGAAAAACTACATTCCAGGTTTGCTGAATCACCCAGCTTTACTGATGAAAGTGTATTCTCTACAGCCTTGGAGAGCTTTAATAAATCAGACCCATTATATTTGGATAGAGTAATAAAAAGCTAAAAGCCTGATGGGTTTTTATTGCTGTATATAAATCAGAGGGAGTCACCCTCTATATTTGTTCCGGTGAACATATTAACCAAAACTAAAAGTGGTTGGGAAATCCAAAATCTTGAGTTGTAACCAGGACAGGGATGGAGGAGAAATAAGGGCAACTGTTTTGCAGACAACAAGATGGGATTTTTTCACATTGATAAGATTTTCTCTTGCTGCTTTTGTCTTGTTAGGGTATAATGAGGGAAATCTTCCCTATTGGATGTAGCAAAAACAAAAGTTGTGGTTCTTGTTTTGCAAGGTGTCACGGTCCCTCCCATAGAAGATCTGGGAGACTGGCTGCATGTGAGGTTATCTGACAGTCTCTTTGCTTTCACTTGTTTCAGTGTTGTTGTTGGTAATGACCACACCTCTGGTCTCAGCTGCAGCTTGTTATCATTACTATTCCTCTATTTAGCCTGGCCTTACACTTCAGGTCATGCTGTTGATATTTTCTGCTTGGGGGTGGAAGAGCTGGTGTGTGGTCCTCTCCTGAGTTCTTGCTCATCCATTTTCTATTGAAGATAAGTTTACTTCTCGTTGTATTTTGTTGTTACCCTTTGCTCGTTGTTACTAGGCCTCAGGGAGATGCTGGTTCATTCATCTGGGATTTCCAACATTTTACTAATGACATCTTTCATCATCTGATGGGCAGGTTTGTGGTGGTGTATCTGGATGATATACTAATTTTTTCTCCAGACATGAAGACTCATCAGGACCACGTGAATCAAGTGTTACAGATCCTAAGAGAGAATAAACTGTATGCTAAGTTGGAGAAGTGTGTCTTTGCAGTTTCAGAGGTCCAATTCCTGGGTTACCTACTCTCATCTTCAGGTTTTTGGATGGATCCTGAAAAGGTCCGTGCGGTGTTGGGCTGGGATCGACCCGAAAATCTGAAAGTGCTTATGCGATTTTTGGGGTTCACCAACTACTACCTTAAATTTATTTTGAATTACTTGACTGTGGTTAAACCTTTAACGGACATGACTAGGAAAGGTGCGATATCCCAGTCTGGTCTGATGTGGCCTTACAAGCCTTTTCAGCTGTTAAGGAGTGTTTTGCTTCTGCACCTATACTGGTGCAACCATATGTGTCACAGCCATTTATTGTGGAAGTTGACGCATCTGAGGTAGGGACAGTTTTGTCGCAGGGCCCTTCACCTAGTAAATGGCGCCCTTGTGCTTTTTTCTCTAAGAAACTCTCTAGTGCAGAAAGAAATTATGATGTAGGTAATAGAGAGTTGCTGGCCATTAAGTTGGCTTTTGAGGAATGGCTTCATTAGTTGGAAGGAGCGGTTTATCTTATTACAATAATTACCAATTACAAAAATCTGGCTTACTTGGAGTCGGCTAAACATCTGAACCAAAGGCAAGCCAGATGGTCGTTGTTTTTTTACCAGATTTACCTTCATTGTCACCTATTGCCCTGGGGCTAAGAATGTCAAGGCGGACGCTTTGTCGCATAGTTTTCCTGGGGGGGTTGATTCGGAAGATCCGGGTCCGATTTTGTCTGAAGGGGTAGTAATATCCGCCCTTTATCCCGATCTTGAGACAGAGGTGTTGGAGGTCCAAGGAGATGCACCAGATTCTTGACCTCCAGGGAAGTTGTTTGTTCCTCCTGAATTACGACACAGGGTGTTCAGGGAACATCACCGTACAGTCCTTACAGGACACCCTGGCTGCAGATCCACGATCGATCTCATCTCTCGTAGATTCTGGTGGCCAGGGTTGCGTAAATGTGTTGAAGGCTATGTGTCAGCTTGTAGTACTTGTGCACGTGCTAAGGTGACACATACTCGGCCTTCAGGATCTCTTCTTCCGTTGTCCATTCTGTCCAATTCTTGGACTCACTTATCCATTGACTTTATCACTGATTTTCCTAATTCATCAGGAAAAACTGTGATCCTGGTGGTTGTTGATCACTTCAGTAAGATGTCGCACTTTATAGCATTACCAGGGTTACCTAATGCTAAAACCCTTGAACAAGTGTTTGTCTATAACATCGTGAAGTTACATGGTATTCCCTTTGATGTGGTGTCTGATAGGGGGACCCAGTTTGTTTTTAGATTCTCAAAGGCGTTCTGCACTCGCCTGGGGGTACAATTGTCCTTCTCTTCGGCCTTTCATCCTCAGTCGAACAGACAGACTGAACGCACTAATCTGAATCTGGAGACTTATTTGAGATGTTTTGTCTCAGAGAATCAGGAGGAGTGGTCTTCATTTTTGTCTTTGGCCGTACACAGAAGTCCACCGATAAGTTGCCGTGTTTTGGGGCATATGGGTTCCATTCGCAGTTTGTTTCTATTAGTTTCTAATAGTTTTTAGGAAACCTTCTCATTTTCAACTGCATCTCAAGAATAGATATCGAAGGGAACTCTCTCTTTTGGGACAAAGACAGTAAAAAATGAATAACTTACAGAATTGAACCCTTTTCACCCTATCCAAAACTAAGCGATATGATCATTCAAATGTTGATTTGAATAAACTGACCGAATACAATTTGTACATCAAAAAACCTCCATCTGACATTGATTACTTCTAAATGATAGAACTTTTCCTAATGATAGAATAAATAGCTATGCCTGTTTCATCATTTACATTTATAACTAAAAGATTCTGTTTTTGATTGATTAGATTATTTTAAATTCCATTGCAAATGCAGGACAATACCATGTATGTTACTCTGTGCCATATTTTGCTTGTTTGTGATTCCTACTATTTACATTGACCACAAATAGCTATGTATATGGCCACTTTTTGAAAAAAAGCTGATAAGCACCTCTTCATTCCACCTTCTCAACCTCTATTCCACCCCTTTGACATATGAACATTGTAGAAGGAGCTTATTTTGCAAACAGCTGGGGTTGTACAGCACAGCGTTTTCTGAAAGCTATAGTCTGAACAAATAACAACTTAGCCGGCAAATGCTTTGTATTATACTAATGATGATGGGCACTGTAACTAGCAAGATTACAGTCTTCCCCTCTGTATCCTCACATGGACTCTGCGTACTATTAATGCTCAGTAATAGGAATGAGGAAAAAAAAACACAAATATCTTCTAATTGCATTTCAGCATTATTGGTCACAAAGAGAAAAAGCTGACTGCCAATGAGGGCCATTTGTTCCGTCGAGAAGACGATCATCTCTGGAAAGCCTCCAAGTCAAATAATTTAAAAGTTATAAGATGAGGTTTGTAATTTTCTCTGGAAGCGAAAAGAGAAAAATGTAAAACACTTAAACAGAAAACTGTGGTAAGCAGAAAAAAGAGATAATGACTCATTGGGGACCATGGAGAAAACCCAAACTACCTGACCTCAGCGATGCAATGCGGACACTTACCATGACCATAGGGACCTTTGGATGGGGTTGGTTGGGGAATGTCCTGGGGAACGAGCTTGAAAGTTGGTTTTCATAGGGATGGAGGACTCAAAATATTTGCTTTTAATTAAGGCAGTTCCGGCCAAGTATCTGATGGTGGGACAAAAAACTTCTGAGATGAAAGAGGGCATTTATTACGTCCTACTGTTTTGTTCAAAAGAAAAATCCCTCTCAACTTTGCCATGACATCCAAATGTCTCATATTTGAAAGGCCAAGCTACCTTTCTTCTTCAATTATCACTTTTTTTCTGATGCATATACCTATATGAAAAAATTGTACTAATTCTAAATGTGTTATTCTAAAGGGGGTCTACCCCAGGGGGTGCTGCCAGATGGGCATTGGTGGCGACACACAACAATGAGGAATGAAAATAGCTTGATGTGTATGTACTGGATAACATTGAAACCAGACTATAGAATCAGTGACAAGCTGCAGCTTATATTCAGAATATTTGCAAACAAATGCACACTGTTATTTGTAGATAGCAAGGAATTTCAATGAAGGTGACCCAATGTTTTTGTTTTTTCTTTTGATCATATGCTCAATTTGAATTATCCAATCTCGAGACAGGTTTTCATTAAATGCATTGGGGCTGTATAAAATAATAACTGTTCTGGATGATAACAACCATATTCCAGGTTTCTGGAGGAAAATTAAAGCAATCACAGGCAAGATCAATACTTTACAATAGTGTTTGAAATAATATTTACAGTAATTTAAGAAAAAAAAGATCAATATAAAGTTGTCTGGTGGAGAAATATTACATTTATTTCTACAAATCTGTAGATAGACAGCTTTGACTGTGGAGGGAAAAATGAGAAAAGGGCACAAGGCAGGAGTTGCCTCTCCAAAAAAAGATTTAGGGGAAGACTCGAAAATTGGCTCGATTGGTGTGTCCTAAGACAAGCTTGCATGGTGGAGTAATAAAAATGGTTTATTAAAGCTCTACAAGGCTGGCGAGTACACACTTTCATCAGTGAAGCTGGGTGATCCAGCAAACCTGAAATGGATGTGGTCCAGAATTTAAAACATTTACTTCACTGATGAAAGTGAATCTTCTCCTTGGAGAGCTTTAAATAATCATGCCCTTTATTGACGGGGGTAGAGTGATCTCTATGTTAAGTAAATAATTCCTGGAAGTGGTACACCAACGTGAATGCAAAGGGGCTTAAAAACCTTCATCTAATGAAGGGACTACCAGTTTAGCATGGGCTGTCCTGTATTAAGCAGTTAGAATTCTATCGGCACAGGTAAGTTAAAAAGTACATTTCCTCCTTATATTTTGTCTCGCCTGGTCCACAGGCCAAGCTGATAATGCTTAATATTTGATAGATGTGTTTAGGGTGAGGGGTGCCATAGAAGGAAGGTACAGCATCCAAAATACATTTCTCTTTTTATATACCTTGCCAACACCCCCCACCCAATCCCCACAGACATATGCGGCGGCACGTTAGTAGAAAGGTGTCTTGAGAAATTGTTATTCTTTTGGCCTGCCTCCCCATTTTTTTTCCTTTATACTGTATTCCTCTGCTATTCTGCCTTTGATGTAACATCGTCTTGTCCTCAGACCTGTCTTGTTCTGGAGGTTTGTTATCCCTTTTCTTGTCATCTAAACTGTCCTTCCGCAGAAGTGATAGATCGTCCTCACCGACAAGGAGTCAAGAAATCTATACGCAGCGCTCAGCTGCAAGATCATATCAGCCAACAGAGAGAAGGAAAAAAAAAACAAACAGACCTCTATTTATTTAAATCTGGCCGATAGATCACTTTGAACAGTATGGATATAAAATAAATAGAAAATAGACCGTGACGCGCTCTGCATTCGTGCTCGGAGTTTCAGTGAGGAGTGGAAGCTGTGCCAGGCAATTTTATATCTGCAATCATCCGGCAACTAGAAGAAACGTTCATGGGCTGGGGGAAGGGTACTGGGCCCTACAAAGGCGCCATTGTGGATATATGGAGAATACCCTCTGCTGAACTGAACTAGGTCTGGACACTTTTTATTTTAACCCTTTTTACAACCCCAGCCAAATAGGTTGCAGATACACATATGTGAACCTTCTGAAAAGAAGCTGTTTTTCTTTTCAACTAGCCTTGTTGTTCATGCACCCCGAGAGAAATGCATTACCAAGATGGAGACACCAGTGATAATTGTTGCAGCTTTGCAGGAGAATGAATTAACAGGAAATGTTAAACAATTTTGGAATTCACACACTTTTACTATTATATGTTTTAGCCAGCATTATGACTAGTATAACTTCATGGCTTCCAAAGTCATCTCCCTCTTTTAGGTTTCTCAAAAAAATATGAATGACCAGCACCAGGTTAAGAAAGCCATTCTTTTTTCCTCCTTCTCAGCATTTTACATGTCACTGACAGTTCTTCCAAGGAGCTTAAAACCTTCCCTTCCATAGTCATATGTTTCCAACATAGAGGGAATTTTGGGGAAGCCTATTAAACGACCTTCCGACTTTTTGAAGTCCTTTCAGTGTTTCTTTCCTTCTGTAAATCTGTTCTCCTTTCAGCCCTCAGTTCCTGAAAACACATATGATTGACAACTTTGTGGTATGCAATGCACCCTGATTACAGTTTTCTGTTGTTTTTAGGATGATTGTGGAAATCTACTGTAAAAATAGATTTCAGGTGAAAATAGTAGCAGTATTAAAATACAATAAGTTTTGAATAAATGTAACTTATATCTGCCATAAATTCTGATAAGAGTGGAAATAAAAGATAGTGTATGTTTGTGGATTGGACTACAACACTCCTCTGTTCGGGGAAAATCCATTTTGTCAGTTTTCAAGTCACATCCAAAGGAAGAATTGAATTCTTATGGAAGAGCCACTGCTGGGGTATAAAGAAGTTTGAGACTGTTCTGAAGTCTATCTGAATATCTGTTCCCATAATGGCTTGATCCTGTTTTTTGGAAAATGTAATACATTGCCATTGGCTTTGGTTATTGTTGCATTAAGTCAGCCCATTCATTTGAACAAAAATGTAAAAAAATCATGCATGTTGCTATTTTCAAAGTACACTGCACAACAACACACATTACGCTGTAGTGTGTTGATAAGGTGCATTTGAGGGGCCATTGAGAATGGCACTTCTGTGCACCAACCAATGTCATGTCTTTGTTATGCTTCTCATTTCTACATAGAAATACATCTAGGAAGAGTTCCTGGGTGCCTTTATAGGAGCCCTGGTTTTCACTATATATTTGTTTTAATATGATGTTTTTTATTGACTCTAACATGTATTCCAATAATAAATATTGGGTAAACCTTAGCCCATGTATAGAACCCCTACATAGTTGCATGGACCAAGAAGGATAATTACACAAAACATTTGGGCTATTCATCCTGATTGGCGGTGCCGGAATAACGTAACTGGTATGTGCACAAAAGTTCAAGTTGTTCTGGAAGCTGCTTTGGAGGGTCAGCTAATTACTCTGTTACTATGAGCAGCTTCAAGTTTCAGAAATGGAAGCAAATTTGTTGATATGTTATATATTTTGTGATCTAAACAACTTTGCCATTAGACAAGGTTTTAGTTTAGATGCAGTTCTGTTTCCTGAAACCGTAAAATGACCCCAAATAATTCTAAAGGGAGGATAGGGAAGATCATTATGACCTCTTGTCTGCTTGTGGATGCCTTGTTTACTCTGTTGTCCTGTCTATAATACTCTGCTAATGGCATGTCTATTTTAAGTCTTCTTCATGCATTCAGTAAAAGGCTGGGTGCTCGGAGCTGCATTCTGCAGCAATTGTTTTTACTCCACTCGGTAGCCCATTAGATTTGCTAAAAAATCATCACTGAGCAGTTTGTGGCTTGCCCTTGTGACGGGTATAAGGCTGGACCGCAAGCTATCACTTGACCTCCTTCCATTTTGTTCATTTGATCATGTGATTTTTGATGCCTTTCATCTAAGTGCCTTGGACTTAGACTTCAGATCCCTGCTTATACCACCACTGATTGATTGCCAGGACACAGTCACACGCCAAGAGTGTTGAGAACAATTAACTCTTTTCTGTGCTAGCGGGCAATATTAAATTGGATAGGTGGAGATATTCATTTAATGGCATCTGAAGGTCAGCACAAAGGCATTTGTGTATGCAAAGATGAATGTGTGGTCAGTAGATGGTGGGGGCGATGGTCAGGAAAGAGCTGCTTTTAAGAGATTACAGTGCTGTGGTCTTCTTAAAAATCATAAAGGAAACCTATACAACAGTGAGATTACAAGGACATAAAAAGGTTTAGGATGGGAGGGATAGGGAGAGAATATGGAGAAAAATAGAAGAACAAAGAGAAGGCATGTAAATAGAAGTATGAAGAGGAGAAAGAGAAAAAGAAAGAGAGCAGGAGAGAGAGAAGAGATTAGATGTATGATAAATATATATATATAGAGAGAGAGAAGGAGGGAGAAGGTATGGGAGAAGTAAAAGAAACATCATAAGGGCTGTATAAGAAAGAAAAAGCAGGGGGAAACAAAAAGAGAAGAAAGAAGAAAGAAACGATATAGAATAGGAGAAAGAAGTACTTATTATGCAAGGTAGAGATGGTGGAAAAGGTGAAATACAAATGGAGTCTAGGAGAAAAAAGACATTTGCTTGAGAGAGAGATGGGTGGTCGATTAAAAGCCATAATCTGACCTCTGCTCTGCGGGGCATACCACCACATCATTCCAAAGAGCTCTGTAACATCAGTTTGGCCTGGCTGGTGTTGTAGATGGGAGTGTAATGGTGAGAAAAAAAGCACAGGGGAGAAACAATAGCAATTTGAATAGGTTTTCTGTCTCAGCTGTTGTTCCCAAACCCACCCAATGCAATTACAACTAGTAGATTTGGAGGCCACTCCCGAACAAGAGGTTACTGTCTGATTATAGGTGGACCATAGACAGTACATCTGAGAAAGAGTGGTGTAGTATCATCTGCTCATTGTCAATCAGGACATGCTATAGTTTTTTGTCTAAAGATACAAAGCAGCAACACAACAAGAGTAAAGCACTGGCCAGGTCATTAAGAAGCTTCAAATGAGTTGGAAAACGTGTGAGGGCTAAGACTGGGTTATTTATGACCAGCATTAACGATAGCTATAGATAAGTACAGTAGAAATAAATGAAAGAGGTAGGGTGGGGAGGGAGAAGATGAGAGGAGGCAGAAGAGAAAGGAAGAGAATAGAAATGGAAGGAAAAGGGAAACAAGTAGGAGAAGAAAGGAAGTGGAGGGGAGAATAGGCCTAGAGGAGTGTAAGCATAATTTGGGGGGAAATGAGAGGAGGGGGAAGGAGGTATATAGAGGAGAGCATATGAGGGATAAGGAAAGAAGGGATGGGATTTGGAATGGAAGAAAGAAGGGGTGTGAAAAGGAAAATAAAAAAATGGAGGGAAGTGGTATTGAGGGAATCAAGAATGGTAGAAAGAGGCGAGGAAGGCTGTAAAGAAGAAGGGAAAGGAAAGGAAGTGTAATGGAGGAGATGGAGAGTGGTAGAAAGGAGTGAATTGTAGTAAAGGAGAAGGGAAAGGAAAGGAGTGGAAAAGATAAGAGAAAAAAGCTAGGGAAGAAGAGGAGAAAATAGGAGCGGAGAGGCAGAAAGAGGAGGGGAAACTAAAGGGGAGAGGAATAAAATGAAGAGTAAAGTAGGTGAGGAGGGGAGAAAATAGGGTATTGGATGAGGCAATGGAGATCAAAACTGTGGAAAATAAGGCAAAAGAAGAAGAAAAACACAATTTTGGAATAGAAACACTAAGAGTATTAATCTGTAGTTTCTTGGCTACTGCTGACTCTTCTCTGCTTCTGCTAACTCCCCATAACAAATACCAGCCACATATCTGTGAAGCTCCACGAGCAAAGATGCGTGTGTGTGCAGGTGTACAACGGGTGTCAGAGCCACCATCCCTGGAGGCAGCGTTTGGAGCCGAGAGATAAGATGCCTTATCCCGGCCGATTAAACGCCGAGGATTAATCCACTGAACCAGCTGCAACACTTTATCTTCTCTCCCTGCCGTGTACACACTGCCAAAACCAAGACACACAGACACACCCAGGACATTGGACATTCAAGCAACAAATAATACACATTTATAGACACAACATACACAGAGACACAAAAATAGCCTTACATTATACACTCAACACAGACATAGAAAGAGGTGAATTGGTGAAATAGGGCCAGGGTGGTCCTGCACGACAGATATAACATCATACAAAAAAAAGATAATAAATGTGGCTGCTGTTAACACAAAAATATTTGTTTCCTGTGTGCACACCATAGAATGAACAGTAGTTATGGCATAAATTAATTGTGTTAATAAAACACCATTATGCAATGAAGAGATGCAGAAATCTCAAAATATTACACATGCAACATAAAATCTAGTAAGATGGGACAATATTCAGTTCTAATATGATCTGGAATCACAAGTCAATCCAAAGGGCAGTCAGCAGCTGACCTTAAAGCAGAGCTAAACCCCACTATTCTCACCTGTCCTTGTTTTGTCACAGGGCACGGCCATCTTCTTCCTTCTTCTCTCTCTTTTGCGATCTTCAGCAATGGTGATTAGCTGGGTGGGGATGATGTAACTGATGGTGTACGGAAGTTCATTTAGTCCTGGCAAGCACAGAGAAAGCTGGGATTTTGATTTTTAACATTCCACAGAGCAAACAGGCAGGTAAGAATGATTATTGCTGAAGGGTCATTGCTCCTTCTGCAATGAGGACCTGTCTGGTCCAACATTTTTAAAACTGGAACTTTAGTTCTGCTTTAAGTGATTGATTTTTGGTTCTTGAACATGGATAGATTGGACATGTTGGTAATTATTATTAGGAAGTACACAGGTCATGTGGTATATATGAACTATCAATCAAATCCAGTTTAATGGAATTCCTATCACTTTCTTTTCAACAAAAGTTGATCCAAAGGGTAGAATATTAAGCATGCATGAGCAATATTTTGGGACTCCTGGTCGATAATTGGCAGACAACTATGGCGGTAGATTTGATCATTTGTACTAGACCTAATACACCAATTTTGTTGGTGTATTTGCCCACCCCCGTCTGCAGTCCAAACATTTTTTTTCTCAGACGGCAAGTTAAGGGACATACGCAACAGAGACAGACAAACATATAACTGGTGGAGGTTCTAGCCTCCCCCGCTCATAATATTAATGATCTGTCAGTTATAACCTGCAATCCGATAAAATAATTGGCTTGCTTGGCAATCTAAGCAAATTTAGCAGTTTTGCATAAGCATCTGGTGAGATGAGGAATGATTGGATGTGTTGGTTGGTAATCTTAACTGTAAATTGACATGTTGAATCAATTAAAAGTACAACGTTTGTATAAACCATGGAGCAAATCCTTTTGGAAGCTTCTATCTTTTGGTACATCCTCAACATGATCCTCCATCCCCAATTACCAATCGGAAGGGCAAAATATTGTATGTCCAAGCAAACTGATTGGCCCAACCAGTCAAGTGCAGAATTGTCCTAAGTGTACAATTGGCCAGTCAGAAACAGATTTACTCTTGCCTAATAGACCTTCGGGGGTAGTAGAGCAACCAGTAGCAAAACTGAGAAAGCATAAAGGTGCTTGGAGGAGGTTGCTAAAATATGGCATTTTAACTTGATTTCGGATTTGAGTACCAGCCAACCAGCAAATATAGCTGGAGGTTCTTCCAGGCCTTATGTTAGTTGTGGGGCAATAAGAAGAAGATTCAACTTATCTTCAAGTTATGTGACTGCTCCATAACTAATATATAAAAGGTATAACTAAAGGCCCAGCTGTGTTACTTGGGAGCTTTCCCTTAATAAGAAATAATAATATGTATTTATGCATGGTGGCCTAATAGCTCTGCTAACACCAAGTGAACCCATGAACTTTACATTTGCCCTTCATGTAAAAGCATTTGTCTGAAAACCTTATAGATGACAGGACCTATTTAGGCATAGACTGGTTGGATTTTTCTTTACACAAGGACTGTGTGTCCTTGCGAAGTTTTAATTGCATTGTTTTTATTTAATTGTTACCCTTATTAGGAGTTTAATTAAGCAGATGAACAACATGCCCACATGAAGGCCTCACCATGCTTAATTCCATGGCTGCCTTGCCATCTGCGCCCTTGTTACTGAATTCACAATGTTCCAGAGGGAGACAAGGTTGCATTAATATTGGTAAAGAGTAAGATTAACCACAATTCCATCTGCTACAATCTATTTGTGACTTGGCTAGAGACCTACCCAGAAGCTGGAGGATCCTTGTGCAAACAATAAACAGATTCTCCCTTATACCATGCAGAAAACCAGCCATATCTAATCAGTTTTAAGTGGTTGGTGGAGCATTAAATCTTGTGTTTCTTTTTATATATTACTTTATAAAATCCAGTGAAAATATATCCCTTACCCTAATTCCTAGTTTCAGCAGCAGTCATCACAAGGCCAAATGAAGGCATCACATTACCTGAAAGGATGGTAAGAGTGCCAAACAATGTGGAAATTTGTCTTTGAAAAATGGCAACTTTTATGGATTGTTCAGAATGGCCAAAGACATACACTACTTGAGGGAAATTGCTGTTGCCTCTTTACCTTGGAGGTCAGGATATTTGGGAGAAAGCTCCTGCATTAGGTTATGATCAGACTGGCCATGACACCATGTCAGGGGGGGACACTACGGGTCGTTTTTCCCCCGCAGCAGCCCCTTAAAGAATGATTGGGGGTGGCGAAGAGTGGTACAGTACCGCTCACTGTCCCAGCTGTCAAATAGATCGACCCTGGTTCTTTAAGAAACAGCTGCTTGATCACTCACACCACAGCAACCAATGCATGCCAGGAGAAAAAAACAACAACATATTTTTGCCTTATATCAAGGGGTTATCTACCTTTCCATATAAATTAAAAAAATGTGATGATTAAGTTGAATTTCCTCCTGACTTTTCAGCAGGTTGGACAAATTTTTAATGCCCCATTCTCCTCTCTTTTTATCTCTTTTTACCTTCGCAAAAGAGACCATACTGTAATATAACCCTGCAGACTACCAAAACTACTTGAAAATAAAGAAATTCTACTGTATAATATTATTCAAAAAGATAAATAATAATAATAAGGTTGGGACTTGCTTTAATATGAGGTCCTGTAGAAGTAGGTCTGTGATCTGCTGGAATCCCACTTAGAAAATAGAGAGACTGGACATTCCTTGTATACTTGGCCCTTTGGTCTCAATATTTGATTCTACTTTATTTCTGCTTGAAAAAAGAAAATTTACATACTTGTGTATTCTTTTTTAATGACGTCTTTAAAGTAGAATTTTTATTGGTCGAAATTTTCTACCATTTACAGCAGTTTTTTTCCTGTAAATACTAAGTATACATTAAACTAAAAAAATTGTTTTTTGAAGCATAAAGTAAATAAAACAGCAAAGACAAGCCCCAGCTCTAGATGACAAACACAAGACGTACATCAGATCACACATCAAATAAATGATAAATGAGCATTGCTTGTCAGATAGGCAGTGCACAGTCTATATACAGAGATTTGTGTTGTATATTTGCCAAGTGTTTTAACCTACGACAATAAATACTAGTGTTGGTATTCGAATTTGGGTTGTCCTTATATTCGACCCGAATATGGCTGTTCGAATTCGGACAGACCCGACCCGAAAAACAAATTTGTGTATAAAAAAAGTGTAAAAAAAAAAAAATAATGTAAAAGTAATTTATTTAATGTGTGTGATTTGTGTAACTAACTTTTATTTTTTTACAGGTTATCCCACAATGACAGTGGGTGATCCCCTGGCACTAGAGATTAAATGGGGACAAGTGATTGGCTGAGAAAAGGTAAACTTTGATGACAACTCAAGCGTCATCAGGATTTTCCTTGCCCCAGCCAATCACAGTGCACTAGAGGTGATGAATGGGGAAACTTGTCCCCATTTAGCCTCTAGTGCCCCAGGGATCTTCTCAATGAATGCGGCTGCAATCGCATTCATTGAAAACAGTGTGCAATCCGCGACACTAGAGGTTATTTAACAAGAACACATACATTTAGTAAAGGGCTGCAAGAGCAATAAGGGGAGCAGAGCTGTCAGCTCTGCACCCCTGATTGCTCTTGCAGTTCTTCACAGTCCCTAAAAATAACCCAAACTCTCCCACCATTGACTTTAATGGTGTTCCAATTCGGCATGCGATCACCCAAGCAATATTTCCCTATTTGATCGAATAGCTGTCGAATCGAATAGAGAGATATTCGACCAACACTAGTAAATACCACAATAATAAAAAGTCATAAAAAAAAGTAAAAAAGCAGAAAAAGAAATAAGAATGAGAAGAATGGGACAGTCAATCTGATGGAAACTAGTTTTCCATATAAAAGGAAAGCTGTATGGTATTATCAGCTAGTAGATATTTTCATTTAGCTTGCTGTTCCATATTTTGATCCCTATATTTTATACACAGATCTGTAAATCTGTAAGCATCTAGGAATGTGATAAGCGTCCCTGCTGAATGGCAACTGAGATTATCTGTTAGCTTTGAAAGATAACTGTCCTTTTATAACAGACTTTTAATGTATTCAGGGACATCGTGATTTTGCAAATATAACCTTTTACCTGCACATTTTTTCTCCCTGCAATTTGAAAGCTGAGATCACAGATCATTATCAACATAAACACTTCTGTTTACATTAGGGCTGTAGTCTGTAGTCTGCTCTGATTAACAGTAGAGGGTACTGAGCAGATTCTTTTTTTGTTAAAGCGGCACCTTTTTTTATTGGGAACCATACAATGCAACTTTTATACATAGCACCCATGTAATCACAAGGAAACAGGACACAAAGTGTTCGACAAGGACAGCCCCTGCTTAACTTGAAACTCTGGCCTTCAAGTTATTATGTGTGTGATATTTACATACTATATTATGTACAGTATATAGTACAGTCTGATACTACCATTTATAACAGGGGTAGGCAAACTTTTTGGCTCAGGGGCCACAATGAGTTTTAAAATTTGACAGACGGCCGGGCCAGTATCAAATAGATGGAGAGTGTTTGTATAAACTGATATAGGTTATGTGATTAAAACCCAATTGGGCATATATAGCCCATAGGCTGTAGTATGCCCATGCCTGATTTTCACTTTTGTATTGTGTATAATGTGTGTTTGAGAGCAACCCCTCCCCCTTCATGGCATAGCTGTAGTGCTTGGTAATGCTACCATTAGATTTGCTATTTCCTGGCCATAATATCCAACAAAAGGGGCATTTTTTATTAGCACACTTTTGAATCTATTACCCAATGGGATCTGAAGTTTACATGCAAAGGGCATCCGCAAATCAATTCCGTTTTAGTTTAGTATGCTTTGAGGATATTTTACAGAGTTCCCTTTTATTTCTGTTGGCTCTCAGGAAAAAGGTTGGCTCTTTCATACAATGTGACATCATGGGAGAACTAGAAAAGAAAATGGCGTGAGACTAGGGAAATGGAATAGGGACTAAAAACAGGGCAGAATATTGCTTTGGGTAGAGTACGAGTACCATGTAAATCCTCCTCCCTGGTATTCCACTAACCTGACTCTCCTCTACAATCTATTATGAATGCTGCAGCCAAACTCATCCATCCTTCCCATTGCTCCTCTTCTGCTGTATCCCTATGCAGTTTTCCTCATTGGCTTCCATTTCACCTTAGAACCAAATTCAGACTCCTATGCTTTGCCTTTAAATCCCTACACAGTTTTTGTCCAACTTACCTTTCTGAACTGATAGAAAAATATTCCCCTAGCCGCTCTCTTCGCTCCTCCAATAGTAACAATTTTATTCTATAAAAATCCAGTCATTCAAGTCAATGCCTTAGAGTAGCAGGGAAAAGTACAGCTGAGGGGGAGTGCTGGAAATGGCCAATGCAAGTCTAAATCTTATGAGTGGTCCGCGGCTGGAACTCACTCTTCATTGAAATAGTGCCGCTACTACAATTCCCGATATTACTTGCGTCTATAAAGCAGTCCAAAACGGGGACACGCATGGGCAGAGAGTCCGCTGGTCTATAGACACGAATGATGCCAGGAATTGTAGTAGCGGTGCTATTTTAATGCAGCGGCGGGCCAGCTGCAGTTCATATTTAGGATTCCATTGGGGCTAAAAAAAATGACGATGATTGTATGCTCTTAGGGGCAGGGCCCTCTCCTCCTCCCGTGTCACTATTTGTATCTGTCTGTCATTTGCATTATTTAATGTATTACTGCATAATATGTTGGTGCTATTTAAAAACTGTTTATTAATAATAATAATAATAATAATAATTAAAAAGTTTATTTTTAGGATCTCATCCGCTTAGGGGAGTGCAGCTTGTTCTCCATGATCTTCCAGTAGAATTATTTGTTTCTGAAAGGAAGGAAAACTGTAATGTACTGGTAAAAGATCAAGAATAATATCCATAGGAGCACCACATTCTATAAAGTAGATTGCTCTTTGTAACCAAGAAGCAATTGCTGGATGCTGGAAAATCTAATTGAAGTAAATAAATATACTTAGTAAGATTTCCTTCTACTCTTTCACTACTGGCGCTTGGTAACATGAACCTAAGAGAATGTATGTGGCTTCCAGTTGGGGAACATTAGGAGTATGGGATTGTCCTTGGGCTCCACTTGCTCACCCCATGTTGGTTAGTAGTTGCCCTTTACCAAAAGCCTGAGTATGGTGTGGATGGAAGAAGAAGAGACCAAAGGTGATCAAAGCTGGAGCAAAGTTTAGTGGTCATCTCAGTCGAGTCGAGTGAAGATGAATGGATTGGTGAGTGATCTATGGCCTGAGCAGAATTCTGCCTGGGCCTGTGTGTGATGTGGTATCAATCCACCCAAGAGAGAAATTGATCAGATATAGTTGGTGGAATGGATGGTAAAGACCCAGTTTAGTGCACAACTGGAATGAGTAGACTAGAGAAGAGGATAGTAAGCTTCCTCCTAATCTAATCATTTATCCGTCTGGTATAGTCAGAACGTTTAGCCACAGGCACTTTTACTTTTTAGACCTTAGGGGTAGAAGCCCCTGCACCACAATCTATATCTATAAAGAATGCAGTGATGATCCAGAATAAAGAAATCCAATGTAAAACTAGTGGGAATTCACAATGAACCCACCAATTATTAAGGTTGTTTTGGACAAGCGGAGGAGTAGATAAAAGCCTCAAGGAAGGTCAGGTGCTAAGTACGATATATATCTCCTCCTTGTGACTTCCTCCTGTGGGATGACAGGTGCCCTTACCCTTTTTCCATCTATCTGTCATCTTACTCCTATTTTCATTAACCCCTTGACCCC
Source organism: Pyxicephalus adspersus (assembly GCF_032062135.1). Lineage (NCBI taxonomy): Eukaryota > Metazoa > Chordata > Amphibia > Anura > Pyxicephalidae > Pyxicephalus > Pyxicephalus adspersus. The sequence continues at coordinate 32,135,502 of NC_092864.1, forward strand.
CCTGCCCTGAGCTCGTCAAAACTCTTCTATCAGATCCGAGCACCTTCTTCCCCTTTTCTGCAAAATTTCTTCAACATGAGAACCACCACTTCTTCCACTGTGTCAGATAGAGGTCTGGCCTGTAATAGATGCTGATTATGAAACTCTGTAATGATTTTTTTTCTAGTTCAATCTATTGTTCATGTTTAAGCTACGTAGACAAGTCCAATGCTTCTCGTCCAAAAATCGACTCAGGGACGATATCCAACGAGAATCTGGCGTGTGTACAGCGTCCGTCGTCCATCGTCCGAATGACTGTCCTGGTGGATCCACGAACGATGGACAACGAATGATCCTAATGCAAGGGAAGGGGGAGAGTGTGCAGCGGGGTGCCGCTCCGTCGTTCTCCCCCTCCCCTCTGCATAGAGCAGAATGGTGCTGTATGTACAGCACTCGTTCATGCATCCTGTAGTCCTTAGTCGTTGGAAAGGATCGTGAAAGTGGTGGAGGAATGCCTTGGATCACCCCTTGCAAATATGTAGCTATGAAGCTGTTATTACAAGAGTGCCTAAATATCCTCATACCAAAATGGGCATTTTTTCCAGAAAAAAAGGCAGATTTTTCAAGGTCAAGGTTTAGACATAATAAACATTCCTTGCTTTAAATGGAAAAAATAAAGTGTAGTATATAATAACAAAAATTGTTTTCTTGAAAGAAGCATTATGGAAAGCCAGGATTGATGACCTCTGACAGTCCAAAAAGTGGATGCCAACTATATCTCCTCCTGCAGCTGTAAACTAGGGGAATGTGAAATTGGTATTGTCACTTTAAAAAGGAGGCTGGACTTGTATGGTATTGGTGTCTAATTGGACTGTACCAGTGCAGACAATGCAACATTTATGGCTCCTCTGAGCCATTTGTGGCCCAATATTAATGTCAATTTAATGGATGGGGGACAATGTTGCTGCCTTGCATAGATCCCTATTCTGCTTTTATCCATTTCTGTGAACAGCCCTTGTAGAAACAAAAAGCTGATACAGGTCCATAGTTATTCATTTTATATACTGTATTTATTACATTTTTCCCAGCATTTACTGGGAGCAGCAGGGGAATAAACAGGAAGGCGAAAAGGCCGCAGGCAGCCAGGTACCAGAGAGAAGCTCCGAAGCGAAGCTGGTGTGTCTGGACTCTGTCACAGTTATTTAAAAATGGAAATTGGCAATCAAAGATCAAAGCTTAGAAGGGGAGCTTATCTCGGCGAAATGCCCCTCATTACCCCGCTCCTTAATGCATGCCGGTGTTATCTTGGGCACACGCACCTTCTGCAGCCCCGTAGGGAGACCTCGGCGGAGCAAGAACAGAGATTGAGGGGTCAGCTAGGCTGGCACACATCACAGAACAAACCCAAATCTTTACTTACCAAGTGCTGAGACTCTGCCTAAAAGCTGCTTATTTCTTCCTGTAATATTGTCACGTTACTGACCCCAGTGAAGCTGCTGACAGCAATGCTGAAGGCAGGAACAATAATATCATTATCCCAATTCCATGAAAAAGAGGTCACAGATAACAATATAATTAAGGTCAGAAAAAGCAAGACAAATGTTATAAATCGCTGAGCCTATTAAAAGTAAAATATTACACGAGGAAAAACATTTTTGCTTTGCTGTCATAAATAAACAAGGAGCAAGCAAAGCTTGCAATGGAAATTATAGTCAGGGCTGGATTTGTACCTTCTGCCCTCCTAGACTTATTGTTTTTAGCCTTGGTATTGTTCTAACAAGTAACATCAATGCTGGGCTGCAGAAGAGGCTGAACAAAAGATAGGGACTTGAAATAATGAATATGGTAAAAAGTGGCTATTGTCTTTGAACATGGCATATTGCAGTGGTTGTTTGCCCCAATTGCATTGGTTGTTACTTCCTCAATGCTCTGCTCTACCCATACATTACCCAGACTCTACCCATACATTTTGCAGCCTAGAAAAAAAGATTAGTGTAGATATGTGGGAAGGTGCAAATAGATTTCATTGTCAATGCAATGCAAAGCACATCTACTGTGCAATAGTATGCATTGCTGTATGGGAGAGCCCTAATTGTACACAAAAAACAACACAGTTTACACACCACCACCAACAAACAGACTTCCCTTTCCATCACAATATATAAAACATCCAACTAAAACTATCACAATATATAGCCCCCCATTGTGTACAGCCTCTAAACCTGTATTCTACCTGTATCTACTCTTTTGAAAAGTGTCAGGAAAAAAAAAAGGGGTACAACCAAAACTTTAAGAACCACTGGTTAATGCTCATGACTTTGAAAGGGCGGGGGCGCTAAAGGATGAGTTGAATAGGAGAAATTACTTTTTGAGCCCATAAGGACTGCCTCCCTGTGAAAACAATAGAACTCTTGTATATAAAAAAAA
>NC_092864.1:32138217-32169639 GCF_032062135.1 Pyxicephalus adspersus
ACACATGGGGGAGTTAAAGAGGCCTGGGTATGATCAGGTGTACTAGTCTCACCTGAAATGCATTCTGGAAATTAGGCTGGGGATATAAACTCCCAGCCTGCTTATTCCTCCAAGGTCCAAGGCGAACAATGAGTAAAGACTCTTAGTTGGAAAAGTTGTATGGTTAGGGCCTTGAAGTCCTGCACAGCACTAGGCTGGGCCGGATTGCTAGTTAAGGGATCTTAACTAGTGAGTTAGAGGCCAAGTGGCCAGGCTTTATTTTTGCTTTTTGTTTTATTTTGCCTGTTTTTGTGTGTACATACCGGTAGTATTTGTGAATAAAACCCTTGTTGCATGGATAACCTGCTGGCCTTGTTTCTTGTTTGAAACACCCCCTGTTGCTACGGGTGATCTCACAATATGTATATGTTACAAACATAGATACATAATAGATATATACTACAGATATAAATATATAACAGATAAATCATATAGATATATATTATATTCTACAATTTACAATAATCCTGCTTCCTAGTTTCTTAGTATCTCATAAAATAACCTTGAAGCCGCACAAGTGGTGGAGATGAAAGACAGTTTTTCCACCCTGATTAAATACATCCAGAAACAACTCCAATAACTAAAGGACAAATTTCCATTCTTATTCTGCTAGCTAGGAATGAGTTCAGAGTTTAGAGCAAAATTGATTTCACCATGAAATGACAAATTCTTAAACTTGCATATTCAGCAAAGACAAACTTTGCTTGAAAAAAAAAACCCTATTAGTTTCCTAATTTAGAGGTTTTTTGAATAGTGTACATTTGGTCTTGGTTCAATGTGTTCTTTGTCGTTTTTTTCCTTTTTGCGTCTTTGTGTAGATTAATAAAAAAGAGAGACATGAACAGTCAGGCTGGGGAGGAAAGTAAAGTGAATGTACTTCAGCTGGGTACTAAGACAGGCTCTGACTTGCTGCAGCTTTTATTGCGCATATTCCAAGCAAGCAATTTCAGTACAGGGGAGAAGCCTATACAACTATGCAAAGACTGAAGGTGAGGCTGGAGTTCAGTTTAATCAATTTCCATAGAACACCTATTCTCTATTTATAAATTATTCCCCTGTAAATTCACTCTAGATTCATTTATAAGATAGCATTTCCTATTGTGACTTTCGAGATTGGCCACTTGGTGGAAGAATGAATCATTGTTTTAATAGGACCTGAAATGAGAAATTTAGCGAAATTTGACCATCTGTCAGCAAATTTCAGGGGAGTAATTTATAAATAGAGCCCTATGTGTGCCTAATTGTCATATTAAATATCCTAGAAAAAATCTGCAGTCTGATCGATGCACTAAAAACCCGTTAAGTCATAGGCTGACCACCTTTCCTTTGCAGCAGCTATGTATTGAGATTATGCAGGCCAATAGATTGAGCGTGTTGTGTAATGTAGCAGACCTAGTCAGACCAAGCCTTCTTATTCTCTGCAGTACAGGTCGATGTGCCAACACATGGGGAGTGGCCATTACTAAGCTCTGTCAGGACAGAGCACTAGTGTGGGGAGAAGGAGCAGCAACAGAATTCACAAAACAAAACATGCAGCAGCACATGGCAATACGTAGTTGCAATACTGCAATTAGGATTTTGATATATGTGGCATATGTTTTCAATAATTGCTTTACTTTCACGTAGGGCCATCTGAAGGAATCTGCCCACTTGTATCTGCTGATTTTTCCATTGATCGTTCATGCAGTTTTACATAGCATTGCCAGCAAGGGCTCCTTCACCAGCACAAGTGCCACCTTGGCTGCCAATCTGTCATAATTACAGAAAGCAGGCTATGGCGAAATCATGTAATCTTATTGTTCTCAATGTGCTTGTCTGGCTGGTAGAAAATGACCCAATCTGTCTCATCCTCCACCCCTCGTCCTCTCTTTCTCTCTCTGTCTTCTGTTCTCTTGCACGCAGTGCTGTTTGGCAGGTATTCCCTTTGCTGCTGAATATTTAGTGAAAAATGGGCACGCTCATGTCAAAAGATGTGATCTATAGGAGGCTGGGGAGTAATTCACAAGGTGTAAAACATGCTGAACGTGCCAGCTTTTAATCTTTAACCCTTTCTTTACGCTGTATCTGCCTTGGCCCCGGTGGAACCGTTTAGCCGACGATTGTAACAGCAACAAATGTTAACTCGGTATTAATAATGGCAATTTGGGAAGACGCTTTTTTGGCAGCTCTAAGTTTAGAATATTCAAACAACAAACAAGGTTAGAAATGTAACACTAATGTAGTCATACAACGTCTGCAACCCAATTGATTGTGTCACAATAGTAGCTTTTTACAAGGTTAGTAATGTAATATCAATGCAGTGTTTTCCTTGGGACTTTTTAAAGCTGAAGGCCCTTGTATTGTGGCCCAATTATATATTAATCACTCAAGAACAGCTGGGTGGTTACTGAAAAGTGCTGGGTGGTGTGCCTGGCTCAAATAGGCTGGGGAGAACACTGCAATGTTGTCATACAATGGTGTTACACAATAGTATGCTAAGCATAGGAAAAGCTAAGCTACAATTTACCCATTTCATAAAGTTACATGCTCACTTCAAGAGTATGAAAGGCCAAAACTTTTCTTTTAATATTTTGGATGAGGGGTTGGAATTTTTGTTCAAATTTTTAGCGTGTGTGAGAGTCATTCTCTCTTCTGGCCCTAAATAAATAGCTGAAAAGCAGCACGGCTGGCTTAGTGGTTAACACTCTGGCCTTTGCAGCGCTGGGTCCCAGGTTTAGATCTTAGCCAGGACATTAACTGAATGGAGTTTGCAGGTTCTTCTTGTGTTTGCATAGGTCCTCTCTGGGCAATCCTGTTTCCTTCCACATTCCAAAAAAACATGCAGTTAGGTTAACTGGCTTCCCCCCAAATTGGCCTTGGACCATGTTTGCAATGCACTAAGCTTTTAAAATCCATGTTAACATGACCACTTGTAGTCTCCAGCTTTGCTAGGAAGCAAGGGTAAGACACAATAATTTCACAATAGGAAAATATTCGTACACCAGGGACCAAGGTAAGTATTTTCTTTTTTTCATCCAATGTTTTTTAGCCCTTGTGTTTTGATGTGCATGTTTTGCATTTTCATGCAAGATTGACTAATGAGTGATGGGACATGGCAAGGTTGGGCAGGTAGGTATTTATAGCTGCAAAAAAAACATACCCATGCTACGGGCCCAAGAAGAATATGTCATTGGGATAATATGATACAAAGGTATATGGTTGATAGGAAAGTGTTTCTGTATCTCTAGAAGAATTACCTTTGAGAAGAAAATTAAAAATAGAGAAGGGGGGCACTTAATGCTTTTGCTAGGGGGTTGCTCGCATATAGGTACAGCCCTACAGAAATAGGTCTGTAGTAAAAATTCCAGAGCAATTGTTCACAAGTAACTGGGCGCCAAGTAAAGCAATGAATCAAGTGACATGTAGAATCATATAGATCGTCTGTATACCTCCAGTAACAAGATGTATGGGATTGGTTAGATGATTGAATGCTACTCTATGTGGCCTTATTACTTACGTCAAGTGAGCGATCGTCCCAGTGACGCTGGTTGCATAATGACATCAATGCGACCGTAAAAATGTAATTCAAACAGCTGCAGAAGTAAACATTTTACTGCATTCCAAACATATATATAAAATTCTTTCCTTCTAAACATTTACTGTGCTGAATGTGCTGCTTGTAATACCAAACATGTACCAGCTAAAAGAAAAAATGGACAAATAGCTGTGTTTGAGGGCTACATAACCAATGACATAACACAGGTTTTGTAAATATGATATTTTGCTATTATGTGGCTGCAACATTGAAGACAAAGAAAGTTACTAATATCTAACAATATAATATTGATTTAATCCATTGAATGGCTATTAAAGCAATAATGGCTGATTTCTGAACTGCTTTTTCAATAATGGCTCAATCCATAAAAATGGGCACCTGTATAGAGAAAGGTAATTATTGAATAGGAACTTATTAAACATCCACACTGCAAGTAAAGCATTCCCCACCTCCATCCCTTTCACTACCCTTACTTTTTTCCCTCTATCCTATCTTCTCATTTGAATCTTTCTACCTGTGCCATCATCCCATTTTCATACACAGGGCTTATACACTCACATGCACCTTTATCTCTTCTTCTTTCTTATCATTCCACCTACATCCCCTCAGTGTGTTGCTTATTTTTCCTGTTTACCTATCCCACCCTTTTTACCTGTGCCATTTTCCTACTTCAGTCACCTGCGCCATTACCCTATCATCATCCCCTCACCCTAGCTCCATCCCCTTACCTGTGCCACCATCAAAACAACATCCCTACACCTGCTCCATCATCCTATTTTTATTAAGTCACCTGTGCCATCATCCTACATTCATCCCCTTACTTGTGCCATGATCTCATCTCCGTTATTTTACCTGTGCAATCATCCCACCAATATTCCTCTTTACAGATGTGCCACCATCCGGCCATCATCTTCCCACCTGTGCCATCATCCTGTTTCCATTCAGTCATCTGTGCCACCATTCTACCTTTATTCTAATCATTTGTATCATCTAACCCCCATCATTTTACCTGTGCAATAATTTAATTGTCATCCCCCCTCAGCTGTTCCATCATTCTACTTTCTCACTTGTGCCAACATCCCATCTCCATGTTCTCACCCGTCATTGTTTCACTTCCATCATTTTATTTGTGCAATCATTCCACCTTAATTTCCCTTTATACCTGTGCCATCATTCAGACATCATCTTTCTACCTGTGCCACCGTCATCCCCTCATTTATGTCATCAGCTCACTTTTTTTTACATCATTTTACCTGTGCAATCATTGCATCTTCATTCCACCTTCATATTCTCACCTGTGCCATCATCCCACCTTCATTTTCTCACCTGTGCCATCATCCCACCTTCATTTTCTCACCTGTGCCATCATCCTACCTTCATTTTCTCACCTGTGCCATCATCCCATCTCCATGACTTCACCCCTGCCTTCATCCCACCCTAATTACTTCATCATGCTATCATGGTAGAGGCCGTGGTTTGTTTTCTTATCCCAGAGCTGCTATCCTAATATCTGATGATCTGATAATTGACGGGGAAATGATTAAAAGCAAAAGGAGAAAAGCAGCAGTAGAGGTGGAGAAAGCAAAGATCCCCAGAATGAATGGGGGTAAAAGCAGGGAGATCCTTGCTCCGAAGGACCTCAGATACAGTTTACCCTCCAGCAAGGAAATGAATGAGAAGCACAGTAGTGATATCACCAAATCTCACTCCCTATCTGGGGGGACTAGAAAAGAGCACCATCTGACCCTGAAGTTATATAGCTATGAAGCTCAAGACACAAAGGTACCCAGGGAGAGCATAGGCATTACTATTTCACAGAAGGAATTCCAAACAATGGGCATATTTTAAGGACACTGCTTAAGCAAGAATAATTATTCCTAGATATTCCCTATAACATAGTAAATCTTTACTTTCCTATTTCAGGTTCACTCTAAATCCACAACCTGCTAAAAACTAGCTATAAATATCTGTTGCTTCAGCTAAACCCAGCTGCATATGTTGACATGTCTGATAAGTTATGAAATAACCATTTTTCACTTGCTTGAGATGGAACATTTCAGAAGATAATTATAGGAGAGCAATGTTGGTAAGCTCTGCACTCATGTGTAAAGATTCTGTTGATCACATATAAATTCATTCACTTTCCCCTTTTCCTTCTGATCTAACAGTTCACAGCTAAATCCTTTGGTAATTTTCAAATTCAGAGAAATATTGATTTATGAGAAAAAAGTTCCAAGAAATGTTCTAGAGCTGGTTGCATTGGGATTTGTTTGTAATAATATGCTATAATTAAACGTAGGTGTGATTGCCACATCTACAGCATTAGCCTGGTGTTTTCAGAGCGGGAAATAATAGTTTAATATGTCAAGGTTAAATTGTTCAGGTCGCTCACTAACAATTGAGCATACGTTAATCAGCTATTTTACCAGAAATCACTGTTTGAGGATACCCTGAAATGAAAACAAAAAGACAGATCCTAATATTATGTTCTTTTCTCTGTAAGCTTTCTGTATTTATTGTTAGTTTTATTAGTATTTTTTTCTGGTCAATGGCTCATATTTGTTTGCAGGATTCCTTTCTTTAAATTTATGTTTACAGCCAGGATTCGGGCAAATTTCATTTAAGGAGGTTGGTTTTTATTAAAGTGGCGTTTCATTTCTTTATGTTCATCAAGCCTAATATTTAATATCTTTTATTTATACAAATGTATGGACAACCTGCTATAGGATAATCCTATACAGTAAGAGAAGGAGAACATTGAGGAGGTAAGGGGGTGGAGATGGCTGGAGGTCGGGGTTTATAATTTTAGAAAAAAATGTGTAGAAATGATAGGAGGTATGGAAAAGAGACTTTTAATGGACTGTTTTAAAAAAGGTTAAAAGTGAAGAAAAGTCCTATAGGATGAGAAAGACAAGGAAAGGATCTGCACAAGACAATTTTTGCAATCATGCATAGAATTAGGTGTGTTAGAGGGGGAGAGTTGGGAAAGATTGCAAAGGTGAGTAAATGATTATTATTGAAAGAAACATTAAAAGTGTAAATAAACATAGAAAAGGACCCTGTTTACCTTTAGTTCAACATATGGAGTACACAGCATAGCACACTCTTTGGAGAAGGTTTTGCAAACACGTGAGAATTGGCATTTGCCTCAGATGGCTACATAGTTCTTGCTTAGGTCTTGTTGTCCTAAGTAAGTACTACTTATCAAGAAAGTTTTTTTTATTAGCCCCTGCCTCTCCTACTACTGCTTCTTCCTGTACTTTCAAAGGGGTTGGGTGGTTGGATGGTAATTGCAAAAGTCTTGATGAGAGATGGAGCACGTATCACGTGGGGCCTTATATACACAGTTCCAGTTCCCTGTACTACTGCCATTCTGTCAATTGGAGTAGCATTCAATGCCTATAGGCATGTCTATGGCATTGGACGCCATAGGCATGCCTATAGACATGTCTATGGCATTGGACACTGGGCATTGGCGTATACCCGTTTTTTCTACCCTAAAACCAGCTCTGATCCTCATGCACACAAGCTACCCTATAGCCACCTGTATCCAAATGGTTGGTAGTACACAACTACCTACCATACTCATCCTTGCCGCCTTTGCCACATGTCATTTTTCCCCAGCACTAAAGACAGATATAGTGAAAGCAACCTAGCTAGGAGAGATAGATAGATATTAACCTTACATTATTTAGAAACATAGCAGTGATGTTGCTGGCAAAGTTTGCACCTAGCTTTTTGGTCTTCAGGGAACCCCTACTATAATGGGAGTCAGTAGGAAGAATTCCTCTTACATTGGGAAGAATGTCACCCTTACAGATGGCCAAAAGGTTCATTGGTGTCATTCAAACTGATTTTAGAGGCACAAATTGCTCATTGCTCAAAGACCCCCTAGCGATCTCTGGGGGGTTCTTTTGAATCCTGGTTGAGATACAGTGATCTAGAGGCACCTACTACCGGTAAGTGTTTATCTCTGGATCTACTTTTGTGTTTGTTGAATGTAATATTTTGAATTATCATCCATGCTGTGATAGGTAGCCATGTTCTCTAATTCTTTTAAAGTTTGCACCTAAAATACTTTACACTGTGTTATGAACTTCTCTGTGTTTGTTGGCGTGATCCTTTTAATGCACTCATTGATAACGCGCCGCAACTGCAAAGCAAAAATCACACGCCAGGACATTTTAAGAATTGACGCACTCCTCCACCTGGGTGGCGGGCAAGTATCCACTATCCAGTAAATCTTCTACACCACTAGACTATTTTATTTTCACACGATTAACGCGTAGACTTAGGAGAGAGCGCAGGCTACACAAATCATCCTAGACACGCCAGAATGCTCTCTCCATGTCTTTCGCTCGGAGTTTGCTTTAGGCTAAAAGAAGCTTTACATTTATTACTGCAAAACGATCAGTGCCTTCTAGAAACGCAGTGGCATACAAGTGGGTTAAATCTGTAACCGCTTTTCTTTCCCAGAAGCCATATATAAGATAATACAGGTGGCAATTTAGAACTGGAAGCTACTTGCAAGTGTGCTAGAACATTTTAAAGAGGACCTGTACTGTAGAAGAAAAGGAAAATGTGGGCAAAGGAATAGTCATAAATACTGAAATTCTCTTGCTTCTGTAATGATCCTTAACCCAACGCAGACTTAACATTCCTTGTTTTACACTGTGTATGGGTTGTGATGGCCATCTTGGCGGTAATGACCATTTTGGCCTCGTGTTCACCTACCCCCAAATGACCTATATTCTGATGATTGCAGAAGTAATAATTATACATATACACAAAATTAATGATGCAAAAGCAGGGAGATCCTTCCATTGCAGGACCTCAGGTACATTTTTTTTCCAGCAAGGAGAACATTGAGCAGCACAGTTGTAATATCACTGAATCTTATCTAGATCTAGCGAGACCAGCAACTAGAGGCAGCAGTGCCATAGACCTCACAGAGGATATCTCCCGCTTTGTCAGTCAAAGTGAATGCAGAATGTACAGTTGCAGAATATTGCAACATCCCTAGATGCACCAAAGATAGCACATTTTTGTTGAGTTCAGGACAAATTTTTTGTGCCTAATGTCCTATTGCAAGGTGTCCAGTGCACCGCAAGTAGAACAGAATTGATATGGAACATGAACATGAAAAGACGCACAGCAGTCTTCATCACTGTAAGACACTTTCAGGTAAAGTATTGCATTAGTAAATGGTGTTTCATTAGCAAATCTCTTAGGAGACTGTCAATAAAATGCACAGGCAGGCAATCAAATCCTTGCAGTCATCTTTAGCAAAGATTTTAAAGGGATTCTGACTTGATATAGGCTCCCTAGATATACAGATATTGTGTAAATAATAATAGATCTTTGCAGTAAAGAATTATTAAACACGAAAAACAAAAAAGTAATATATTTCGTATTATCGTCCCTAAGGTTCGGTGGTTGCATTGGGTTTCTTTTTTTTTTTTTACTTTTTACTATTCTTACTCAAGTCAACAAGATTCCCATAAGATTAAAAGTACATTTTACATTTATTAGCCCCTATGAAGACATCCAAAAGACTTGAGACTAGTGCTGGCATTGCCATCTTGGATGTCATGTCAGCAATCCAGAAAACTCAAATGATGCTGTATTGTATGTTTTGGTAGTATTCCCCTTACCTTCTCCCTTGGCTGCTAAATGGCTGTTTAGGGATGTAAGAGTAGAGGAGTTTAACCAGCACAGGACAATAGCAAAGAACTATTTTGTGAAACGAAAGGAGGGGAATTGAATGTTCCATAAGAAGTCAACTCTTCTAGCACATTTGGCATGTGAATAAAAAAAATAATTTATGCAAAGAAAAACACAGCAAGCAGGCAATTAAAATACTATATTTTTGTGCTTTAACTTGTTATTTTTTTATAGGCTGTTACTTGAGTGACAGCTCCAAGTCTGCTGGGACTGCTGACATAACATGTAAGATATCAATGCCCGGCAGCAGTCTCGGGGCTTTTGGATGTCTACACATACGAGAATTTTACAGGTAGAAAAATGCTTATATAAAGTAACGGGTAGAATGTTGTTGAAATGAATGGATTTGCACAGGGTTAGAATCCCTGTCATTTTTTTCATTATGTGTTGCCATCTGCTTCTTTTTTTCCTGGTGACCATTGCCACTTCACAGAAATGTTGGCTCCAGAAGAGAAATCACCAGGAAAATATTGCAATAAGGTTTGAGCTTTAATGGGCTATAATGAACTATGTATACCTATTCATCCTTAAGCAGGTGGATGCATGAGCTGCCAACAGACCAAAACGGACCATAAAAATGAGATATGCACTATTCTTTTTATGCAACACAAAGTCATGCATTACTATGTCTCTGCAGCTCACTGCAATGCATCTGCACTGGTTATTCAGTTGGGGTGCCATTGACAATGAAAGACACATGTATTCTGGTAACATGTGCATTCCCAGCTCTGATTGAGCCTAAGACTGGAAAGCATAATGCAAGCTGTCTCTTCTAAACCTTAAAAGAACCATCCACACAACCAGGCTTACGATTGGCGCACCAGAACACGCTACCGGCTGCAGAAGTTTCCAAAACACAGGAATGTTTCAGCACTTTGGTAAAAACCTAATTTATGTGGCTACTAATATATTTATTGCGGGGTTTTTTTATTTTTCTACATGCACCATTTGCCCCAGGGAGACATGTTTCAAACATCAAAAGAAATATGAAAAAGAATTGCAATTCCAATCAGTGTCTCAAATGCTGATCATTCTACGTGTTTTGTGAATCACAGTCTGCTGCTTCCTCGGGAATCAATGAGGCCTACATGTAATACCCCCTGGGAGGTATTGGCAAACTGGGATTGTTCTTTTAAAAATGGCCTAAAGAACAATGGAAGTGCGGGGCACCAACCTGAGGAGCAGCCAACCATCAAATGGAGCCCCTCAGACTCATCCTGAAGATACTAAATGATATCTCTCAATGTGTAAATTAAACAATTCCACACCCAAAGGCCATCTTCTTCAAACACCACAGATAAATGTTCACAGAATCATATAGCCAGCAGGTCATCAGCATTTCAGGTTGGAATTGCAATCCTAAGTACAAAATTAATTATTTAATGATGTATTTATATGATTGCCTAATAAAAATACGTCCGCTTTGTTTCTTTTGATATTTGTATGATTGGGATGCGGCATTGGCTTGATGAACATTTATACTAGTTGTGGAATATTATGGCAGAGTCATGTTTTCATCTTGAACCTTTAAGAAAATTAGAGAAATAGGAGCAACATCAGCTCGGTGAAATCCCTATCTAAGATTATGAGAGGTACAGGAGACAGCGGAAAATCAGAGATTGAATGTGAGTGGAGGTAGGACAAGAGGTGAGAAAAAAGGCAGTGGCAGCCAAAAAACTGTCACACTGAAGCACATCACCTCCTAGGAATAAACAGTTGCTAAAAGATTGCCCTCCTCTGGGTGGTTTGAACTCTCACTTTAGCTAAAGAAGAGATTAAATCCTCTTTGGATGAACCTTACTGCTGGAAGTGTAAGGCAGAGCATGTCTGCAGAGTATTACATCCGCAAGTTTGTTTAGCACACTGCAAGGGGAACAAATAAATAATAAGTATGTCGGTAAACTTTTACTCAAATCAGTTTCTTGAGTTCACGTTCCAATGGTCAAGGATGCTAAATAAATATCATTTGATTTGTAATGTTATCTTTGAGGACCGGTGTCCTGGCAGTAAACTCTTATACCACAGAGCACTAGACCTTTTTCTTAACAGACCAATTGTGACAATGACAATGAACTGACAATGACAATGAACAGGCTGCATGCTAGTAGACGCCCAAAGTGATTCTTGCTCCTTGTATGATAGAATTTTCTATGAACAGGCTGCATGTCAGCAGACCCCAAAACTAGGTGTTGCTGCCTTAAAATGGGTTCTCTTCTGTAGCCCTCCTATCATCTGCACTGTTATATTGCCATCAATGTGAAAGGGGAGTGATTATGAGACAATATAAAATGACACACCAGTTAAAAAAAACTTCAGCTATATTCACACTGGCAATGAGGTTGTGGTACAGTTCATGCCAGTGAATAGCTGCCTTGGGGAGATGCTACAAGTAGTTTCTACTCATGGCAGCCCCAAAGAAAATGAATTGGGGTGGTAGTAGGCAGTACAGTACCACTTCTTGCTGCCTGTTGTCAAATCTGCAGGTGTTGGTTGTTCAAGCTACTGACTAACCAGCTGCCAAGGTGCCAGCTGCCAGGAATTATGTAGGATCACTCGATCCAGAGGCAGTTCTAAACATGCACTTACCCATACTGAACAGGCTCTAAATGACATTTATTTGTATAATAATGAAGCTATAAGAAGACTCTTAAACTCCTCCCAGCCTATTGCGACGCCCTACCTATAAGAATGATAAGCCCAACCCCTGAGCTTCATTGTCTAGCAAGCTACTAATAAAGCTAATGATCTGGTATTTCTTTACAAAAGAGACTTTAACAGCTAACTTTTAGCATTTTTCTTTACTATTTATTCCTTTTTTAAGAGCATAAAGAACAAGCAAGGAAAGAGAAAACAGTGCACTTATGGAACAAACAGCACAAACAGTTCCTGTTCTACATTTCAACCATTGAAAGTAATGCAGCGGGTTTAAAAAGGCTAAAGTTTAGAGGTGAAAACAGGTTCAACACCAAAATAGATTTTTCTACAGCAAGCAAGACAGTAAATATCAAGGAAGATGGCTTTTTGGCTTTATTGCTTTTTGAGGATTAGAGATAGAAAAAGTGAGGATTAAAGCAAAAAATAGTGAAATTTCCAATTAATATATATTTTATAAAAAAAACGGGCCCTTTAGTTTACTAGGTTAAAACATAAATAGTTTATCTGAGCCGGGTTAACAGGCAAAGCTGGACAATGCATTGTGTGCTGATTTGGTAGCAAATGGGTTAACCCTAGCGGCACAGGGTCACGCTGATGGCAGCAGCTAGGCCCCGTCTTGATTATGAAAGGAGGAAAGAGAGAAGAGGAAATGTATTCACTGATTACACCTCCGACAGCTATCCCTGACTCTCCAATCAAAGGCAGCCCATGTCCTTCAGAGAGGTCTCCTCTGCAAATTAAACCCACAGTTAACGAGGCGTCCGCCAGAAGCCCCATCAGCTTTAATCAGGGGTCAGGTCAATCTGAGAGGCAAAATTATTAACAAAGCATATCCCTCTGTAATACCGAGCCAAGTGCTGGTGAAGTCACAAGTCTCCAGTGAGAACATTTAAAGTCACAGGCTTGGTGGCTACAAAAAAACCCTCACACTGTTCACACTCCTTCACTAAATACTGATTACATTGATTTATGGAGTGGGGCTGATAAGAGATTTTGAGCATATTTGCAGAAATGTAGTTAAGTATGAACTGGTACAGTGTTTTTTATGTGGTTTTTTATGCACAGTGTTTTAAAGCTTAAACTCCAAGAAACAGCTAAGTATACAGATGGAATACATATGAGAGTATCTTATAGTAGTTAGTATTATTCAACTTTTTCTTACTTCAGACTTTTTCTTGAAATGTTGAAGATATTTTGTGGCTTTTCACAGGGCTACCACAGGGGGAAGAAGGGGGGCAAGGGGTACTTCTTTAATAAGCCCTTATGAAAATTACTGGAACTCAAGGAACTCAATTCTAGACTCAGGAATTTTACCTAGTACAAGCTCAGATATTTCTGACTGCAAACCTCCTTAAGCCACACAATGAAGTGCAAGTCCAGGAACTAAAGAAGGGAATTGGATATGCTTTGAAACGTCTTCAACATATGCAAAATGTGTCAAAATAGGCACTGCTAGACATATCATGACCTGGATAATTGCAAACTTTAATGGACATATATTAAGGTAGTTTTACCTGTGAAAAAATCTGAGGTTATTTCCTATTTCCTTAGATTTTTGGTCACATGATGCAGATCATGCGGGAGTGATCAAGGCTCAGCACAGCAGCAGGTTTGGATGTACCCCTGGGGTTATTGCTTGGATGTGTTCCCTTGCTGTGGCCTTCGGTGCTTTGACCAAAGGTTTCTTCTGGCTCACTAATTATGTAGGTCACTGCAATGTTATGCCATGTCGTGGTTAAGAATCTTACCCCACCCCCTGGAAGATTTTCTATGGATGCCCATGATCCTGTCCTGAAATTTACACAGCCTGATGAGAAGGTATAGTTGGTGTCTTGATATTGCAATAATGAAGTTGAAACAATCCAGTTACAAAAAAATAAAGATGTTGAATTAATGTGGCCCCTGCAAGGATGATGTTTAAAACCTCTGCTGCTTCTCAATAATTCAGGTACTGAGCAAGTTCCTTTGCCCCCATATTGAAGTAATTATCTCAATGCTTTGTAACCAGGGTTGAGTAGAACTCTGGAATTCCTCTGGTAGTTGCTGGGGGTTCCTTAGACAATGAGCAATTTGTGTCAGTTTAATTGGCACCAATCATCATTTTGGGTATCTGTAAGGTTGACATTCTTTCCAATGGCCAGCAATGTAAGAGGCATTCCTCCCAAAGACCACCATGCTACTTTATTGTCAAGGGTTCCATAAGACCTAAAAGTTATTGAAGGGTTGCTCCATATTAGAAACGCTGGGGAATGCGGATTTATCTGAACTCCAGGCAAAGAGCTGCATATGTGGTTATATTACATATATAGAAAGAGTTGTCTTACCTGCCAAAGAATATGTAATTCTGTCTATATGGCTTTTGAATGTTATTTGCTGTAATCCAGGTAATAAGAACAGCCTGGTCACCTCCAGCCCCCAACAGATGCCACATTCTGCAGCAACACAGTGGGCTTGGCAAGGCATGACGGTATACCCGCAAATACATTCCACCATGGGTCCATTGAAAGTGGGTTCAAAAGGGACCACAGAACAGTAAGTCTAAAGGGGACAATGCTAGAAAGAAAGTTAGTAATGCAGTATAAACTCCTTTTGTATTGTTATAAGAGCTGGGCTACATAGTTACAAACATCGCATTAAACAAGAACATCATACTGCCAAAACTTCATAATAACAAGAAAATCATTGACAGCATGTGAATCTGAGAGTAATATTTGCTGGGACATTTTTCTAGCTCTTTAAAGAGTTGCAGCATTTCTTGGAATGCTCAGACTAAAAGATACCAGCAGACAGCTGTAATGTATCCCACCATTTTTTCCCTGCGGTTACCAATCTCTGTCCGGACAGTACTGTGGCAGATGTCAGAGCATAGACACTGTTGTAGGTGCTGTAATTTACCTGTTAATTAGAAAGGAAAACAGTTCTGGCTCTTGAGACACGTATGCTGTCAGTACTGGCTGAGAAACGTTTTTCTTGGCAAAGGAGAATAGACTGTGTGATGAAGCCTTGCCTGCCAAAATCCTGGATCCAAACCTCATAGCACCAGTCACTGGGGACAGCATGGCATCTAGAGAAATATTTCATTCCTCATAGTGGAGGAGAATATTATACTAACTTGCAAGCTGGTCCATAAAATATATTAGAGCAGACATGGTCAGGTGAATACACTGCTGTAAACCAATGTTACCACCTGGTAACACCAGGGACGACCCAGAGACAGTCAGGCTGGAAAGCCAGGAGACTGATGATGTTTGATGTCCTCCACCCACGGAATGAGGCGGCTCTGTCTGACTTGCTGAAGCTTCTGATGCACATTGTAAGGCCTTCACAGTGTGCAGTGATATCAGAATAAGCTATTTCAGCCCTGTAGAGGAGCTGGTATAACTGTGCAGTTGTGAAGGGAAGGCTGGAGGGCAGATTTAAATTGCACCCATTGTTGCCCACATTGGGATGTAGTATCAGATACCCTCAAGGCCCATTTCCTAATACAGAAAGCACCTACATCCTGATATCACACATATATTTGAATGTTATATTCAGGAATGTTGCCTGAAACTAACATGTACAATGGCAAAGTAAATAAAGGCTGGTTGTTGTGGAAAGGCTGCTGTTTTGTATCTTAACAATGAACTAGTCAAATGGGCTTAGTTTGTTCTACAACTGAACTTAATGATGGATGGTTTTAGAATTGGGGCAAATACAGCCTGAACAATAATCCGCATCCTTGTAGGTCCTGCACTGGGTGTGTTTTTGGAACACCTATTTTGCATTACAAACTGGTAATTAAAAGGGGTTCCCAGTTCCACCAAATTAAATGGAATTGGTGTCAACTTGAGCCTACAAACAATGATGGATAGTTAGGGGATTCTTTAAGTGCTGAATATACCCAATAACAGATTGAATGAGATTGAATTGAATCGACCTATTGAATGAGCTCAGTGCAAATCTCCTAAGATTGCCCAAATATTTTAAATCACATGTGGCTACTACCCCTGTGGAAGTGTGCTATGGCGAAACGTGTAGGGAATTAAGACTACCGTGATTGCATATTGGAACTCTCTGTACAACAGAATATGCTGAATTACGTTGACTTTGCAATAGGAACAATATATGTAGTGTCAAGTTAGCCAATATTAAATTCCATATATTTGTTACTAACAATAATACTGTTAATAACAAATCATCAAAATCAGTAAACTTTTTTTGTATGCCAACTAAAAAAAAACACTTTATTTCTCT
The DNA here is from genome assembly GCF_032062135.1 of Pyxicephalus adspersus. Taxonomy (NCBI): domain Eukaryota; kingdom Metazoa; phylum Chordata; class Amphibia; order Anura; family Pyxicephalidae; genus Pyxicephalus; species Pyxicephalus adspersus. The sequence goes on from NC_092864.1 coordinate 32,154,407, forward strand.
ATCTTTCTTCAATTTTTGGACACCACAAATGAAAAAACAGAATTATAAGAGAAGGAATGCAGTAAGAACCTTGGTTATGTTAGAAATACCGAAGTCAAATGTCCTTGGAATTGACGGGGTTCCTCCTTGTGCTGACATTACCCTTCTACTAAAGTGACATTACCCTTCTACCACAAGGCAGCTATAGATCCTTAAAATGCAAATATTTTCAGGAGGCAGATAAGGTGAGCGGAAGGGGAGCGTAGAGAGATGGATATGAGGCGGCATGTGATGATGAGATGTTTTTAGAAAGGGCATGTTCTCTCTCCGCTGTTAGTCTGCCGGTAGGAAGGGGAAAAAGGTGATGGCCACATCACTGACTAAATGCCACTTGTGGTTTGGATGGAACTGAAAGGAAGTAAACCTATATCGCAGATATTTTTCATTAGGTGCTGCTTGTCACTTGTCCTCATAGGACACCACAATAAAACATTTGTGCAAAGTGGAACTCATAGATGTAATCCAAGTTCTCAGACAGGAAGAGTTAAGGAAAAGAACTTAAACAAAACACTTTTTTCTGGAGTTTAGAAAACACATTTCCAGCTCCTAGCCTTGTGATACCAAAAGGAAATCACCAAATACAGGTAACTCTTTTTGAGGTAGGCATTATGCATTCTTTGTAGAGGGGCATAGCACCCCAGGGGAAGAATGCATTCTGCACTGGTGAGACATCAATAGATATTTATAACCCTTTCAGTGCATTACCGCAAGACCCCCTAAAGTAGTAGCATCAAGGCTCCAACCATCTCTGCATACTAAGGGCATTGTCCCCATTACCATGCTCTATATTCCATGCATACCTCTAGTTACTAACCCAAAAACCCACTTTGGAAGGGCGGGAATTTTAATACTGGCATCATGGTTGGCTCAGTAGCTCTCTCGACCATATGGGACCATATAAATACTAGTGTCCAAAAATGCTAAAACATCAAGGCTCCCATTTGCACCAATCTACAGAAGGAAAGGGGAGTGGGAAGGGTGATGTGTGCACATTTGTACAGGATACCATGAAAAAACTGATGGAGTTACCAAACTCTGTCCTTGCCATTCTACATGCCTGCCCAAACAATGCCCCTGATTCATCAAGCAAAATCGGATTATCGCTCGCGCATTCGTATTAGCGATCCGGAATCGTGCAGTGAGGCGGGTGTACGCGCATACTCGAGTCCGGACCGCGGTAATCCGCGATCGCTGGCCGCGCGTACTTTCGCGCTTCCAGCGATCGCGGATTTCAATGATGAATCAGGGGCAATGACTCAGCCTGCTTGACATGCATTTTAAATGACCCACTGCACCCCTTTGTTTAACAATTATTAATAAGCTTTAGTGCTGTTCCAAATCAAGAATATGTACTGGCAGAGCCAACAAACACGCTCCAAAATGGAGGCACCAAATTGCCAGATGGGTTCTTTTTTTTGCAACAATTTCAAGTCTTCCATAGCCCATCCCAAAGACCCCTAATCCATCAAGCTGCAAGAAAACAACCCCTCCACCCCACTAATCATCAATAAGGTTAGATTAGACAGCTACTTTTTCCATTTGACCATTCTGAAATGTCCTCCTAGTAGCTCCATTGTCCCTACCCCTGCGGTTCCTCCCTACTATCTTAAAAAAATTTCCAATTGGTTATAACTTCCTAGTTCTACAGTACCATTGAGCCTGTTAACTCATTCCAAGGTATATTCATCCTTCTAGTCCTAGTTATCTGTCAGGTCTAGCTTTAACAGTTCAGCAAGTAAACCTTAGCTAGTTTGTCTTAGAACAAAGACTTCTTTCCCGATCAGTTGTGCACATTCCAGCCAATGCAGAACAATTTAGACAAAAAATCAATAATAAAAACAACAGCAATCTCACTCTGTAATTTCAAACTGTAGTCATTATGGTAAATTGAACAAAGTGTTGTTACACAGCTGAGAACATTCAGGAAAAAATCTGTAAATATACATATATATATGAGAATGGGATGTTTAGAATGGTGATTTCATTTCCTGTATGTATTCAGTAAGACTTATAGAAAAAAAATATCTGAGCTGGTTTAAAGGTAATATATTTAATATCTGCACAGTGAATCACTGAAGCTTTTCAGGTGCTGCAGCCTTTTCCTGCTTTACTAAGTCATCGATTTTGTGAAAAAAATTTAATTGCTTTGGAGCGGTTGGTTCCATAAACCTGTGGTACGGAAAAATGTTATAAACCTAAAGAACTTCAAAGAAATAACACAGCCTTTACTTTAATACTATATTCCCTAAAAAAGTTACTAAACTCTCATTGAATAGAGCAGTGCTTCTTAACTAGGGTTCCTCCAGAGGTAGCTAGGGGTTTCCTAAGAAATTTATACCTCTGAGGCCAGTTTGTGACACCAATGATCTTTTTGGCTATCTGTAAGGGTGACATTCTTCCCAATGGCCAGCAATGTAAGAGGAATTCTTCCTACTGACCACCACACTAATGTAGTGTGAGCTGTGGATATAGTAATTATAGTATGGGTTCCCTGAAGACCTGAAAGTTGTTTCAAGGTTCCCCAATGTTAAAAAGTTTGAGAAACACTGAAATAGAGCCAGGACAGCCACCTGCTATTTGCTTTTAAAACTGAGATTGGCACATCAGCTGAGTCCTGGTATCCAGAAGAATATGTAATCCATTAGGGACTTTTGAAGGTTTCGAATCTCATGCTGCAGAAAGAAAACTTTTAACAAGGATGGCTTTTCCATTCTAAAAAGAAATGCAGATGATGGCATTGTTAAGGAGTTAATTGAGACCTCTATGAAGAGTAATAAATACCTAGAAGTGTAACACTGACACATTACTTTGCATACATATGGAAATATATCCGATGGAAATATATCCCATTGGGAGGTAGCGTGGTTCCTGGATACACATCATAAATATTTATTGGTTGGTGTCACTACAGTCAAAGTGACAAGTGCCAGGGGGTGTACAGCCAGGCACAGTGGGGGAGCCATCTAATGTACCCTCTTGGTGGCACTGCCTGTCATTGGAATCAGTGGCTCTGCCTATTACCTTGGAGGATATTTGCAGATGGTTGGTGCTGAGTCAGGATAAACATGGAACTCCAGCAAGGGGAACATCTGGTCCTGTCTAACTGGCCCGTACCTGACTAATCAAAGTAATAACCCCCATGGAGAGAGCATTCAGCACTGTTTCCTGGCTATTAAAACACTGCTGAAGCTTTTCTGTTTGCTATGCTGTCAAATTGTCCACTTAGGACTAATAGCAATGTGGTGCATTTTACTATATTGCCCTTTGAGTTGCAATACATTGCAATCGGGCCAAATGGAGCACATTACACACAAATGTAATGCATGCAGAATTTTTTTAGGGCAAAGCAAAGTTGCAGCTCTGCGATCCTTTTGGGCATTTGGGCTGCCACTAGCAATAAATGGCACACCAAACTATGTGCTGTGAGTTGCGGCCATTACCACAATGAACTAGTGAGAATGATTCCCATATCAAGGCTCTAAAATAAAACCCTGCTTGTATGCCAGATTTATTCCCTATCGATAAATATATATAAATATCAAAAATGAGGATTTTCACTTTCTCAAAATTGCTGTGAAAATCTGGAGATTGCAGCAATATCACAAATTTGGCTAAAAGCATTATGTCATTATGCAAGGTAAAATTAAGGTGGTTTAACGGTTATGGTAGAAATATTCATAGTCATATATAGTCAGGTGGCAATTAAACTTGAAGAAATTCAGACTCCATGCAGATACTTTTTCCTTCCTCATGAGTTTATTTGACTTTTATATTATTGGTCCTGATCCGGGTACGCTTTGTTTTCTGATATGTTCTGAATTGTTTACTTCATAGATGCAACCCCCATACCCCTTTTATTTGTATGCCTGACCCCCCAAGGTTTACATAAACCCCTGGAGTAAGAAATTGGAAGCAATTTACAAATACCTTTTCTTTCTATAATGAATTTATATTTGTATCTTTCTTTTCTTTACAAAACCTGAAATGGGAATTCGTGTGTCTAAACTGTCTGACTTACTAAACTGATATTTGCTTGGAACAGAAAGCTGGAGTAAATATTTGAGTTAATGTGTACATAGCTGTAAGACACTGTAATCATTGTCTCATACAATGTTCTTCTAGGTTACAGGTTGTTTCTTTCACTTACGCTGTAGTGGAAAATAACTCATCACTGCTGTCTATGGAGAATTATAAAATAGTTTATTTTCTCTACAATGTTACAGATACTGCGATGGCTGACAGGTGAAATACACCGAGTGCAAAGGGATTTATCTGCCATGTCGTCAGGGAGGAAATCAGACTATAGACATAGTTTAGGAAAAGTAATTCAAACTAAAAATAACAATAAGAAGAGTATTTATTCTGATTGCTACCAATACATATGCAAGATCCCTGGATAGTAGTGGGTAATATTTGCAGTTCTCTTTACCTAGGTTGAATAATTAGTGCAATTAATAAACCTATATCATATCTTTCCACCCACAATAATCTAACTTACTTACTTAGATCCAAAACTTGCTTCCTATTGTTTACATTCCACTGTTAGTCCTCTCTTCCCTGGTTCCAGCACAGTACAGAACCATATACTTTTATAGGTAGACAAATCTCATACAAATCTATGGGGTCTTACTGCACCCCTGTACTGGGTACAGAAATAAAATGAGGCCCATAGCCAGGTCTGGGTCCAAATCAGAGGATGGGGTTTTTTTGTTGTTAGCAAAAGACCAAGTTAACATGTAAATAGGAAAGTATAAAAATTTATTGAATTCCACTACACAATGCATCTGTACATTTTGGCATCTTTAAACCTCACATCAAGTACAGTACAGTAATATAGAAGAGTCCATCAAAGTGACCAGGTGTTACATAGTTGATTTCCTGCAATAAGTTCTAGTATCCCAACACGTTTTCCGAATGGCTCCCTCAGGGGATATCAAAGAGATTTAGAATTTTAAACCACACATAAAGTATACTGGAAGAGATTAGATGTACTTTCAAAAAGATGAGGGTAGGAGCCCTTACTCAAGGGTGGTAGGTCCAAAGAAGCTCATGTTTCAAGGGGATTCCTTTCAGAAGAAGGGGAAATAGTCTGGGGCTTGTCAACACTTTAGAGATTTGAGTTATTTCAGGGGATCAAATATGTTGTGAATATTGATATCTCAGTGCTTGATAGTTTGGAGGGGATGGTCTATGTGTCTTTCCTTCCTGAGTACTGGTAGAGTATGCAGGGTGTACTGTCATTATGCTTTCCCATGTTTTCTTGGGTTTCCATTGACCCAAGAACATAATGGTAGGTCCATTTAAGTGCACTGGCAATTAGTGGTTGGATGGACGCCTGATAACCACTGCTAAACCATTTCCTATATACTCTCACTATTAAAACCAGTGACAGTGGCTGCTTTTATTCTTGTCAATGTTAAGAACCAATGGGAGGTGGTAGATTGGAAGACATTTAGGCATCCACAAGTGCAACTGCCCATGTGAATAAGCCCTGCAAGTAGCAATCAAGTAATCAAGTAAAGTAGCAAGCCGAACAGGATGAGGAAGACCATTCCAGACAGTCGGGCAGCTCTAGAAAAGTCTTTGAGCCTTGTGTGTGATGAGGTTATGAGAGAGGAAGTCATTAGTAGGTCATTGGGGGAGTGAAGAGAGCGTCTTGGGGGGTATTTTTCTATCAGGTAAGAAAGGTGATTGGGACAAGGACTGTGGAGGGATTTATTATTAATATTAGCTGCTGTACAGCTGTACATTAAATAGGGGTTGCAAATGACAGACAGATACAGACAGTGACACTGAAGGAGGAGAGGTCCCTGCCCAGAAGAGCTTACAATCTAGGATTTGAAGGTATAGCAAAGGAGCTTGAATTCAATTCTCAGGTGAAATGAAAGACAATGAAGAGAACAACAAAGAGTGGCAGCAGAAGAGGAGTGGTGGAAGGCTATGTATCAGGTAGGTGGGAAGGATGTATAGGTGCAGCTGCAGCATTCATGAGAGATTGTAGAGGAGAGAGTTGGCAAAAGCCCTATGCATCAGATTTATATAAAAAATAAAATAGAATATAAAAAGAACAAATGTTGTTTTCACAAACATTTTCCTGGGGTTTGTTGCATCTCAGCACTGCTTATCACTGACAGTCCCTTTGCATTCACTATTGTCTGCATGAACTCCAGCCATTGCTACATGGCATTTCTCAGGGAGGGTTTCCTGATGGAGGCATCAGCGGCCCATGCATAATGTGCTACAATGGCCACCTGTAGTCTCCATCAGCTATCATTGGAGTGCATCCAGGGCTTGTTTGCAGATGGAAACCTGCGAATAACCACAACACACATAACATGCATTGGTATGCTGCATTGCAATGAATTCTTGCTATTCCAAAGGCAACTTTCCCTGTGTACCTCAACACAATACACAGCAAGCACTGCAATGCACTTCTGCTACTTTACTATGAGCTTTCCAAAGCACGGCATGATTGATTTGCAGTGCATTGAGCAGCTCTTGGAAATGAATGGGCTACTCTACAAAGCAAATGTCAATGCATGTGCATTTTCCAAAACTTATCAATCAGCCAAATGTGAATTAGCCTTTATGAAATCTTCATCTGTGCTTTTACCTTCATTTCTTTATAGTCACCTTAATGCACCTATAGGCCAGGAATGAGTACCTGTACAGAAGCAATATTCAAACTTTAAGTGGGATTTAATTAAAAATCCTGCTGAATGGGAAACACTGCCATGAATGTTGGCCATAGAAGAGGAATAGAAGAACACAGCCATGTAGAGAAATAGAGTCACAAAGCGTCCTAGGCAGGTGGTAGAGATAGACGCTGCTTGTTGTTGATGCGCTAAGCATCGTTTACTGAGATAAATAATGTCTGTGTCACCGGCGAGCAGATAATTAACACAATGACAGAGGATGCAGCATGCTGACCCGCCATCTATTGGTTTCAACTGTCTGATTATACACAGCTCAGCGGTGGCACTTTCTGTCAGGAATGTCACTCTCCCAGGAGACAAGAGCTTGTCACCCATTGTCACACGCACGGATCAACCTCAGGCCCTGAACCCGGTAGAGCCTTGAATTTTCTTGCTAAGAAAAAACTGCTTTGATCTAAAACGCCAAGCACCAACAGTGACCGAGTTATATTTATTAAAAGATCGATCAGCTCAAAAGTGATGTTTCAGTTTTTTTGGCAGAAGGTTGGACCGCCCGCCAACTATTGGTGTCTCTACCATGACTTATGGAGATTTCATGGCCTTACTGTCCGTATATTGCTTAACACATCAAATCAGAAATAATTGTTCCTCTAATTATATCTGCATCATTTATTAAAAAATATATCTGGGGATCCTGCTGTGAAGGCATTTTCTATAGAGTGAAAAGACTCCGTTTCCCAATTGTTCCCCTGTTTTGTCACCCTTTCATATCTAGTGGAGACATTAGACCTACTTGTGTTTAATGCACAGGCATGTTATGCAGTTGGTATTATAAGAAAGCCAGCACTGACAATGACATGCAGCTGCTGCTGGAGCAAGTGCAGGTAGTGGAGCTCCCATCTGTTTCATGAGTATCCAGTACTTGCAACCAAATCCCTCTTTTAATCCGAAAGGGTTTACCCAATCATTATTTGTGCCTTAATTCTTTATGGTCCGCGTAAATTGAGGTGGGGCAGTCACCTGTCCTCTGCCTATGTGCCTAAATCAGCACCATTGAGATGCAGATAAGGATGAAATAATGTTGGACATACCAGATCCCATGTGCTTATTGGGATCTATTTATAAAGCAGTGAATCTGGTATTTACTGAAACATTCCCAGGTGGAGAAGCAATTACTGCTATTGAAACACATGGATGTGGAAGGTTCTCCTTCAGAGAATGCTTCAGTGAATGTCAGAAAACCTGCTTTGTAAATAGATCATATGCGTGGAAGAAGGCAATGGAAGTACAAGAGAGTAATGGTAAAGTTACAGGAAGCCCCCCTCCATAAGCAAATGGGGGAGGGGGGTCCTAATAAAGTGGAACTAAAATCACAATTTGAACAATTGGTACTCAGGCAGGTGGTTTTGCAAAAAGGGGCAGGTAATGTTCCTTCTGCAGTAACTATTCTTACCTGGCTGATCACCCTTCCAGCTGTCAAATTTTGCTGAGCTGCAAGAACTGGGAACTCTTACATATTCCTAGTTCCTATACCAGCTCCAAGAATAATTAGCATTTTTACAACAAAGAATAGTTTACATGCCAACTTTAGTAAGGAGTATCTGACTCCTTTAGGTGGTTGACAGCCTACCAAAAGCCAATGCCAAGACGTAGGAGGCTCTCAGGCATTCACCAACCGGCTGATCATGCATCCTTAAACACCTCTTGCATCATCCAAGAGTTAGTTGTTTGGCTCTTATTAATAGTAAACAAATGCGTGAACTGCAATAGACAAAAGTGTAAGTGGCCAATTACTGGCCCATTTTACCATTGTCCCATCCACAACCCTGAAAGTAAGCTCAATGCCTTGTTTTGCATGGCCAAAGCCCACCTTCTTCTGAAATAGCATTGGCAGTCAGTGTAGAGTTACTATATATTGCACAGCAGAGCTCCACTTTAAGTAGCTAATGCTGTCCAATGCTTCCATCCCAGCACAAGAAAAAAAAAGCAAATTCAGGGGTTATTCAGGCCTTTTTAAAAGAAAAAAAAATGGAGGTTGATCCGGTCGCTGTGTTGACCCATGCTACACCACCAGCGCAATTAATACAACAGTGGCTCTCTGGAGCTCGGCCAGCTGAAGCATGTATAATCTTCCTAAGTGGTACTTGGAACCATTAACAGGGACAACACCGAGCGACTGGGTCACACTGAGATGAAAATAGGGCCGAGGCGAAAAGACAAACAAGGGGCTAAGAGGAACGATCTCATATGGCTTCCAACTGACTTACTGCTGTAACGGGAAACCATAAAACCTTCGTATATCAATCACCCTGCTCTTGCTATGCGCAGTTTGCAACAACCAGGATTTAATTAACAAGCTTATAAATGCTGACTGTGACACAGCATGAGAAAATTTTGGATGCCTCAAAGAAAACAAAGTTAACTAAAAAAGAAAGCGTAATGACATCGCCAGACAGGTTGTTTTTGCCCCGAGAATGCTAATCCTATTGCCCAGAGTGCCACGTTAAATTGAAACAAATGTCTTCATGAAGGACTGCGGTGGAATCCCCATTAAGCACAATGGGCCCCAGCCTGGCCGTGCCAATCCAGCAGTCATGGTGAAAATTGTAACAAATTACTTTTGTATGGCGGTAAACTTGTGAACAGCTGGATGGTAATGCCACCTTAGCCAGCTACAGAATCAGCTCAAAAGATCTTTGTTGTGTCACAGATCTAAGACTTGCTGCATTCTGTCTATGGAAGCAAGAAAATATCTGGGCAAGAATGGCACATGGGCCAGTTTGGGGTAAAGCCAATTGGACTGTAGAATTTTTGGTTTGGTGCCCTGTTGCCTATTTATCAATAAACTTGAGAAATCAGCTAAAGTTATTTGGATGACATTAAAAAGACCCTGTTACCAAACCACTAATTTCAACAAGTATCTTCCTAAAAGATTATATATGCATTTATATTTTATGCATGTTATTTACTTTTTCAAAGCCTCCCTTGTGTAGAAATCTAAAACCTCATTGTAATAAATTGGATTGGGGCTAATGAATGCAAAAATATAATCTAGTCGCTGCAGGATTCACATGAATAGAATAAAGACGTAGGGGAGTATGGGAGAAACCCTTTGGGGTTTCGTGCAAAAAATGAAGTCCCTGGATTATTGGAGGAGAGGTGCAAATATCAGTACTCTGCACAGCAAAGGTCATACTACTAATACTTACATAATGGTGCAAAGTACGCCGTGCTTTAGGAGTATTGATTAACTCCAAAACTCGCTGTTCAGTCACCAGTTCAATACCTCCCATATGCATGTGAATTGTACCTAAATGTGATTATTGAAAGCTGAGACAGTCAGAAGAGGGCTAAATCAAGAGATCACAATTGGCACAAATGTTGTCCAGGTATGTATTTTCATGCCAGGCACATGATACTTCTCTGCTTTGCCGGGATCATTGGACTTGCCGCTTATAGGCGTCTGTATGCATGGGAGGAGGGCAGCCTTAAAATGTACACTGCCTGCAACTCTACTCCTGGGCTAAATCAATGCTTTCCTGTTATGGTGCAGGGAGCTGAAATGCTGTGCACTTGTTGCCCCCCTTCAAATTTGACCAAAACTCTGCCTGTATAGACCTATATAAAAAATGTACAAATAGATATTATATTAATTCTCATCAGGAACTATTTGTTCATTTATGATGCCACAACCCTTTTTAGTTACAAATGGGAAAGTAAACAGTACTACAAGTCTTCAAATCATTACCATATTAAATAAAAACACAATTATTCAACAAAACACAAAATACTATAATATTCCATAAAATCAAATTGCTATACAGGTATGCCAGAACCTTTTTAAACCTACCTGCACCACATTCTCCACCTTTTTCCCACTCCTATTGCCATACAATAAAATACTGACACCTACTGGTATGGTAAATTGGCCCTAAGACCGTTTATTAACATAACAAATTTTTTAAACAAAACTCAAACATTACAAATGACAATATAACCATTGCTTTTAAACTTTATTAACTATAACATTGTCCCTCTCAGGTGGCAGGTCCTTGATAGCTTTTAACTCCATTTAACCACATTGACACTGGATCTGCCTTTAAATTGATATATATGTCAGGCTCCCAGGCGCCACCTTACAGCCTCGGGAACGATATCAATCCCACATCTCCACACCAAAGTTAACACCACTTAACCCTCCATTAGCCAATTTTGGAGACCCCATACCAAAGATGGCTCTCCACACTTTATCACTTTAACACCCATCTACCCAAAGCCCCTGTCCTTGAGGACACCTCCTTACCTTCAAATTCGCCATAGCCATTAAACACAACTGGCAAATTTGTGACCTCCTTTCTTTCTCCTCTATTGTATAAACTCCATTTCATCTCACCCTTTGTTTTCATTTATGTCCTATGCTGACACTTCTATCTGATTAGACCACTCACCCCCCTTTCCACATAACCTATCGGCCTACCCCCCTCAGTCATGCTGGCCCACGCCTATCTCCCCTGTTGCAGGCTTTTGGGCCTCACTATCACCTCGACTGTTATTCTATACATTTCATAGACATCTGCTTCCTTGGGAGACATACATCAAGTATTTGCAAAAATATATAATTGTCTAGGAAGAGAAAAACTAAAATTACAATTATCATTATTAACTAGTACTTGTATAGTGCCAACATATTAGGCAGTGCCGTACAAAGTACATAGTCTTGTCACTAACTATCCCTCAAAGGGGCTTAAAATCTAATGTACCTACCTCAGTCAAATATCATTAATCTAAAGTCAATTTTTCTGGGGGGAAGCCAACTGCAAGCTAACTGCATGTTTTTAGGGTGTGGGAGGAAACCAGAGTACCAGGAGTTAACCCACGCAAACATGGAAAGAACATGAAAACTTTATACTGATAATGCCCTGGCAACAATATATCTATGTTAAAATATCTCAAATGTACAAATAAACTATTCATAAAGCAGTAAACTTTTCATCTAACTTCTGAACTGCCAATATAAAGGAGAAGTACCTTTGGTTTTAGGCAGTTGTTTTTCACCATGTGGGCATGGCAGCGGTGTGACCTTTGCCTATATACTTTGTATTACAATATATCTCTTTTCTCAACCTCAGAGACTTGGAGAGTTCCTGTATTTTCATTTTATGGTCTTTTCTATTTGTATTACAGTTACAGGCATTACAGGTGTTGGACGATCACAACCAGACACTGCAATCATCAACCACTAATATCCCGCTCTTATGCAATCGATAAATATCACTTACAGAAGACGGTCAGACCCTTTAAAAGACTAAGCTGCATATACATAAAGAGGTAATCTTGCATGTCAGATTCTCTCACGTTCAGCTCATCATTGGGTGTAATTTATATGTTGTAGAGTAAACAGGGATGAGGCTTCCCCGGCTAATTGGTAAATAGTTCTAATTAATGAGGATGAAAAGATCGCCCTGTAGACTGGCGTAATATAGGAGTCATTCACCATGCAGCTTACTTGGCTGGAACACAAAAAATGGGGCCATAACAAAATTCCTGGGGTCTGATTTACTAAAAGGATATATGTGGCGGTTTATTGATTGTGTGTGACCAAGCAAATCATAAGCTTACAGAATTAACCATACCATGGCAAGGTCATGCAAGCACAGGCTACAGTGGTTTAGTGCTTTTTATTTGCAATTTCGCAGTGCATATATATATATATATTTTTTTTAAAAAAGATTATTTTTTGCCTATTTTTTGACTTTTTTGCCTTTGATATTTTTGAATAGCATGTAGAAAAGTTAGGCTAGGTACACACGTACAACAATATTCTTTTGAAAACGAACGATAAACGATTATTCCTGGGTATTTTGAATGATTGTATTGTGCACAATTCTGTGCATGCTGTAACGATACGATCGTTCAAATATAATCAAACAATTATCGGATGATCTGTCCTAGATCGTTCGTTTCTAATGACTATTATTGCACGTGTGTATGCAGCCTTAGTCCTTCAGTCAAGTTTTAATTGCTGTCTGTGTCCTCATTGGACAAGTTTCCTCTTCTTCTTGTTTTGGTGACTATCAAAAATATTAGAGCTGTCCTTATGGCAGAAAGTAACTTAATCTTCAAATGTTCCCAAACAGCACAACAATAAACTGTGAGAGATTTCAACCCTTCCCTTCTTTGTCCAAAACTAAAAAATTGACTTTACACACATTTAACTAGAGAGAAAAATAAACAGCATCTTTCCAAATTTTTTGAGATGGGAATAAGGGACATCTTTTAGGTGTCAGGCAAGGTTCGTACCCCATGGGCAATACTGATAAGGTATGAGAATGGTCACTAAAGCTCCCCATGGACTTATTTATAAGAAAATACAATGCAAATACCTGATGAGAAAAAAACAAATAATTTGATTTCTGCACCAGAGTTCAATGAAGGACACTGGGATTTTGTTTAAGGGACACTCACCCCTAATGAGGGATGGTAATAGGCTATATAGCTGTGTTATTTATCATAAGGCTTTGCTTGGTGGGGTCCAGCGATAATACACAGCTGAGTACCTGTACACCTAAATCCCCCCGAAAAATAAAACTTTAATTTATCTCTGTAAATGTTTCATGCTGAGTGACAATGAAGCCTTCACTAGTCGGCCCTCCACCTCCTAATATCTGAATCCTGCAATTGGCGGTGCAGGATTTAGGAAGCCTAGACATTCAGTGATTACACGAGAGCCGAGCTTCACCCTAATGTTATAAGCCATTAAAGATCAGGGGCTCTAAATTGAATGTCTTGATGGGCCATAATGTGTGGCTCGCCAGCACGCTGGATACAATACATCACCCTGTCCCCTGAAGGTGAGAAAGTCACAATTCAACAGCAATTTGTACTGGGAGGCTTGTTCTTTATGGCCCAGTTAGACAGAACAAGCGGGCTGTAATTTGTTCCTTGTAACAATTTATCCAGAATTGTGCACGCCAGGGACAGCAGAGGGAGAGAGCTCCGAGGCAGCTCAGGGCCCCATAACACCAATTTACTGCTTGTAGCGAGACCTGCAGGAACGTGGGACAAGAAGCAAAACAAGCAATGGCAGCCGAAGAGTCACCCGAGACTAATCCGTATGCATATAACTGGGCTCAGGTCACTTATTTCATTCTTCTATATCAAGAGGACCTGTGGGGACAGAAATATGGGACTGCATACTCAGTTTTTTGACAGTGAAAAAACAGGTCTGATTTCTGAATTCTAGCTTGTATTAGTGGACACGGCAAAAGATATATTTTTTAATGTCAAGTGCATGCTTGCCAATTAATGTGCAAGTGCAATACTTATTATCTCTTAAGCTGCGTACACACTTCCAATTTTTGTCGTTGGAAAGGATCTTTCACGATCCTTTCCAACGACAAGGGACTGCACGATGCATGAACGGTGCTGTACATACAGCACCGTTCTTGCTCTATGGAGAGGGGAGGGGGAGAGCGACGGAGCGGCACCCTGCTGCGCGCTCTCCCCTTCACTTTCATTACGATCGGCTGTCGTCCATCGTCCGTGGATCCGGCAGGTCGGTCGTCCGGACGATGGACGACACCGACTGTACACACGGCAGATTTTCACCCGATAATTGGCCGATGCCGATTATCGGGCGATAAAAATCTGACGTGTGTACGTAGCTTTACAGCAGCAGTCACCAACCTTTTTGGTCCCACGGACCACTAAAATGACCGGTTCCTGACCGCGGGGAGCCGGTTGTCAAAAGGGGAGGAACCTCCTCCATAGTTACATCATAATGCCTTACCCCGCCCACTCTGCCATCACAGATCTGAGCCTGCAATGGCAGAGTGGGTGGGTTGTGTCGTGAAACACAGACCGCCCACTTCCCTGAGCCTGGAATATGTACAGGGGACGTGGTGCGCAGCTCTGGCCGGTGGATCCCCCCGGCGGGGTCCTTCTCCTGACCCCGCTGGGGGGTGCATTAACCAGAGCCACGGATTCCCAAAATCTTCCCGCAGATCACCAGTTGGCAAACGCTGTCTTAAGGATCACAGTACTTCCCTGACCATGCCTTTTTCTGTTTTTCCCTTTTTATTTAGGCATCATCCTAGGTTAGCATCTATTTCCTAGACTAAGATGCCAATTTAGAAATGAAACAATCATGGAAATCCTGCTTGACTATATTTAAAGCCCCCTGCTTTATCCTCTAAAAATAAAATATATACCCTATATACTCGAGTGTAAACTAAAAGTGAATCCCTAAAGATGCCATTAGAAAAAGAATCTTTCCTTTAAAGGGGACCTATCACCACAACTTAGCTTATAAGATAACCCTTTTATATAAAGTAAAAGTTTTTTTTTCTATAAATTCCTTTTTTAAATTGACAGCAAATTATGTCACTGCATCTCGTGCCTGCCCAGTGTGAAATTGGGTTTAGTTGGCAGAAGAAGAAAGAACATGGTGGCGCCAGCTCTTCCTCTGTCCTGGGACTAAGCAAGAATTGAGGAGTGATTGAGGGCTCTAGGGAATTAAATGTAAGTGTGATTTTTTTT